>NC_088927.1:37847500-38032500 GCF_038396675.1 Hydra vulgaris
CCATTAATATAATAGAAAACTAATTAAATTTTTTCATTTTTAAAAAAACCGCAAAAACACAACTTAACAGGATATATTTTTTGTTTTTATAATTCAGAATATTTTTTTCACTGTTCTTATTATTTAATTTTATTTGTTTTTTTTTTAATTGTTTTTTTTGATTTTTATCAATAGGAATTAGTGCAGTAAAGTGTATATATACATTGATTGACTTAAATAGGTAGAACATGCAGGGAGTGTACATACTGTGACTGACTAAAATAGGTGGAACATGCAAGGAGTGCTAGTACATTGAATGAGACTTTTGGTTTGAGCAGGCAATCTTGCAATTAAAAAAAAAATCTTTTTTTAAAGATTTTAAACTTTTTCTGGTCGTTGTTATCAAATTTTTAAAAATATAATGACATTTTATGGGAAAAAATTAAAAATATATATACATACATACACACATGTGTGTTTCACATATGTGTATGCATGTATGTATATATTGTATGTATGTATATATTGTATGTATGTATGCATGTATGTATATATTGTATGTATGTACGTATGTACATACAAACATACATGCATACATTTATGCATGCATGCATGCATACATACATACATACATTCATACATACATACAGACAGACCTACATACATACATACATACATACATACATACATACATACATACATACATACATACATACATACATACATACATACATACATTATGCATGTAAGTACAATGTTATTGTATATATATGTATAATATTTATACATTGTATACATTATATAGACATCAGTGTAAAACTTTAAATTATTTGTATATTTGATTAGTATATATTCTTTAAATTAATAAAACTTGAATATAAAGATTACTTAAGTAAACTGTGGCCAGTTTTCAGAGTGTCACGTTTGGCAAACAATAACTTTTAAATTGAAATTTTTTAATCTAAGTGGAGTTTTATACAACTCAATACAATCTCAGCAAATACCTCAAAACAAGGTTCTAACCCACAATTTTTGATGAAAATGAGATTTTTTATATGAAAATGAGATTTATTGAAATTCTTGAAACATGCTAGCCTATAACCAGTACCAATTTGGTATTTTTGCGGACCATATTATAGGAATTTTCAGAGTATGAAAATTCTAGCTTAAATTGAAAGTAAAATAAATCACAATATCAAGGTTTCAACGACCAGGGCCGTGCAGAGGATTTGGGGGCCCCGAGCATCTGTCAATTTGGTGGCCCACCTCTCCTTCAGTTTTGATATTCCCACACAAAAAAGAATATAACAAAGATTTCTTGAATTACTGTGAAGCGAGCAATGAGCCAACCAATCACAAAATCAAGAAAGCGATAAAAAACCTTTTTCTGAAATGTTGCTTCCTCTCCTGATTCTGTTTCTGTTGATTCTATGATATGTCCATCACCTTTAATTTGCTTCTTAGCAAAACCTTTGCACTTCATTTTTCTGCGGATTGGAAATTCAGAACTGATTTTTGCAGTATCTGCAGCAAACTTGGCTTCTTCCAAAGGTATAGGCTTGATTTGAACAGATTTGAGTTGACTGATCAATGCTTTAATATTTTTCACCTCAACATCAATAGTTTCACTTCAGCATCAATAGTTGCCTAGCATTCAATCAATATGAGGGTTTTTATCTAAATCCAGACATGAGAACACATTTAAAGGAGCTTGTATATTAAAGGCACATCTAATATCAGTTTTTGTTTTAGACGTGAACTTCTTTCAAAGATTCAATGATTTTGCTGGATAGAGAAGAAGCAAACGATGTCAAGTCTCTCAATCCATCATGTTCTAGATTGCCCATGCAAGGTACACCATGGAGTCACTTTTGTAATATTTCCAAGAGTTGTGGACTAGTAGAGAAGATTGCATACATTGTTTGGACAGTTCCAAAGAAAGTCTAAGCATCTGTACAGCTTAAGGAAGCATTCTGTCCACACAAATTCAATGAATAAAAACCATAGGGTGAGAATATAGAAATAGGTTCTTTTTTTGTAAAATTGCTTGAAACCCCTTGTACTTTCCTGAAATGTTGGCTTCTTTTTCATAGCCTTGACCAAGGCAGTTTCAAAACAAATTTTTTTTGTTTTGAAAACAGTCTTCTTGGCACAATCTGCAAATATCAAAAACTACTTTTTAATTGAAAATAATCCAGGTTCTTCTTCATGAACATATTGAATAATGTAAATTGTTCAGTATGACTCACATTAGGAGTGATATCAACCATAGTGAAAAATATTTCTCAGACTTGCATTCACCTGCAAACTTCAGCTGCACAAAGACCAATCAATTCATTTTAAGAACAACTTTGACAGGTAATTCCCCTAAAGCCATTGACCCTTGCCCTATGATAAACTTTTATCACATTATGGGTCAAATCAGTTCCAGCAATCCTAACAAATTTCCATTATGCAAATCTCCAATTAGGTCAGAGTTTTTACGAAAAGATAATCAACGTTTACCAAGAAACAGGAAAGCCACATCAAAGATTTGTTAAAGGATTTTTCTCCAGGTGGCTGCTTCATTGAAGATTTGAAAATTTACAAATTCTTCAATTGACTGATCAGTTTTAATCAAAATTTTCAATTCACGCCATTGAATGTAGTACTGTTTATGGATTTTTTAAATATTCATGATCAGGAATTTGACTGATAAGATTCTTCCACTTCTTGCCATATTCTCATCATGCAATCATTGCAAGGGATAAAGTCAAGTGTTGATAATAAAGTCAAGTGTACTTCATTTTTAGTTAAAATTAATCGACATGGAAAAAAAATACTGCTGTCTTTGCTGAGCTAAATACAAGCCAACTTGGTGAGAAGGATTTGACATTCTGCTTTCCAAAACAGACATTGGAAACATGTAATTTCTTTTATTTTTTGAAATACTCAGTGGAAAGGAAATATGACCAGCCCTGATAAATTTTTCCAGCTGATTTGAGGAAAATTTTTCAGTTTTAAAGTCACTAATGTCAAATGGCTGCATCAAAGCTGGTCCAACAGTGCCAGTGATCCTTGTAGAAATATTATCACTATTACCAATTGGATTATCTTCAAAACGACTGTACTCCCACTGTCAGCACTATTACTAATAACAGAAGATTGGATGCTACTGTCGTCTTTTTGCTGCGTTTAGCTAATGAAAATAACATCTGATCTCTTGGGAGTAGCTGTAATTCCAACATCAAACAATGTTTCAAACAAGTCGCTTTTTTTGCTTTGCTGATTTTTAACTTTGATGCTCCTGATGGATAAGTGCGTTACATTTTTATTTTTTCCAAATACTTTTGTCTAATATTTTTTTATATAATAATTAAATAAACTTAAATATTATATAATAATAAAACTAAATAAAATTAATAAATCAAATTTATTATTATCAATCTATAAATTAAATTATACAATCAATCGAATTGTCGTCTGTTAATAGAAGCTCTTTCAAATACGTCATTTTTAATATTTGTTTTGCACTAGGTTTGATCACGTGACAACTAAGATATGCTTTTAAATAAGATTTAAACAAATGCTTTTCCAGACCAGGGTTATATACGATAAAACTCGCTAGCTCTATTGTTGGCAGCATTCAACATTTTGTACTTTATGTTTGTGCAAAATTGTAACTGATTTGCTCTGAGGCATAATGAAAAAAAGATGGGGAAAAAAAAAGGAAAAGAACCCGGAAGTTTATTGCATTTCTGCGGGGAAATTTTCTTTGGTTAACAACTGTTGGGGACCCCCTAGAGGTCGGGGCCTGACCAGTTTGCTCGGGTCGGAGACCAAGCAATTTGCTCACCCTCTGCACGGCCTTGTCAATGATTGTTGGAACTTTGTAACTTCAAAATTACGACTCTTTATTTTTATAGGGCAACAGGATACAATTCTGCAGCTGTAGCCAACTTAACTACAATTAACAAACTATTGATGTTTGTGTTGCAAAAGCTATTAACTTTTTTTCTGACTTTCAAAAGTTTTTTTGTTCGTTTCTTGGAGTTTTTTGGTGCGTCTTATCCACTAATCACGTTTTTTCTTAAAATCAATATTACTAAAATGAAAAGATTCAGTAAAAGAACAAAGATGTTGGCAAAAGTTGTCAGAGAGCGCAGGTGTGTGCACGTTTTTTATTATGTTTACGCTTCAACCAAGGAGGTATAATAGCTTAGCAGGAGAGAGAACGAAATAAAAGTATGCCATTTTTCGCAAAACATTCTTTGTAGTAGCATAATTTAAAATTATCCAATCATACTCCACCTTTTTAAAAAAACAATTCAATGATGATTTTTAAAAGCAAACAAAACATGGCAAATAAAAGATAAAAGTTAAGAAAATTTGTATATCATTTTTGAATTATTTTGTTGTTATTGTTTTTTTAAGCAACTATTATTTAATATTTACATTAGAATTGAGTTAATAAATGTTATATCTCGTTGCTTTAACGAGTTAAATGTTAATGGACTTCTTCCTTTGTTTTAATTATAGTTGGAATAATGTACATTTTATGAATATGTTTTTCAGAATTTACTTATTCAAGCATCGCTGGCCTTTATGATATTTTTAGGCCAAAGGCTATAATAATCGTATCCAACTCAAAATATATTAATGATTCATGCAGGGCAGCCAATACCTAAAAAGAAGGTCCTTCATCTATAATATAGAGAAATTTTGATAAATAATGGGGGCCAATCAGGTTTGCTGCCTCCGGCGGCGTGACAGCTCTCGGCGGCCCTGGATCCATGATCAAATTTTCTACAATAACGGAAGTGACCATAAAATTAAAATAAAACTTAAACAGAATGCTATATTTTTATTAATTTATTTGCAATGCCTCCCATGCTCCCTATAAATTGGTTTTGAAAAATTGAGAAACATACAAAAAAAAGTTATCTGGTTCCCTGAAAAATAAAAGATAAAAGATAAAAGTGTAGGAAATCAGTCCCTGCTTTAATACCCTGATTTCTTATAGTTTATCGCTCATCGTTTTATGGTTTATGGCTTATCGCTTATTGTTTATCGCATATCATTTATGGCCCTGATCGCTTATGGTTTGAATATTTTTCAGAGCAACTTGTGTGGTAAATTAATTAATAAAAATTGTATAAACGCATAGTATATTATTACAACAAAATAATTGAAAAATCCTGATGTATGGAATAATTCGTAATACTGAATATTCAAAGTATCGAATAATTAGAATATGCTTCTTGTTGATTTAGTAAGCAATGCTATTGATACATAAGAGCTTCATTATGCTGCATTCAAATTATTAATGCCATGTTCTCTTTGATGCAGGTGTTATCAGTGTAGATTTGAATGGAGGGGCTAACAAGCACAATATATTGAGCTTGTTGGCCTCTCCATTTAAATTTATACTGATTATATCTAATAAACAAACCTAAATCAGTCGACGTAGGTGCTATATATATAGAGCCTCCGTCGACTAGTTTAAGTTTGTTTGTAATTTATTTGATAGGTGCATCAAATATTTTATCAAAACTCCATTGAATACAATCATTATCAGCATAATTGTTCAATCATTATAGTTTCTGATAGAAACTGACAATGTCAGTTTCTATTAGAAACTGAAAATGGGCAGAAAATGAGCCAAATTTAGACAAATTTTCGAACGTTGAAAAGAAGATAATTTAAGGTGAGGTTTAAAGTTATTGAACTTATATTAATTGTCAAAAATTGTTTCTATACTAGATAGATTTGTTAGAGAATAATATATCTAAATGGTTTTTAATTACAAATAAATTTTAAAATTTTTTTTGTAATTAATATATTTTTAAAATATAAAAAAACAACGTTGTGCGCCAGAAAAAATGGAAGAAAAAAGTCCTAAAAGAAACTCACCAATAAAGTAAGAGTTATTTTAGTTGCAGAGGGTAGCAGAACCTAAACATTAAAAGTTGTAAAAATTGTTTGAATAACTGTTTTTACAATTGCTCAAAACAATAATTCTGAAGAAGAACGTAATGCATTATTTTAATCATATTTTTATTAACTAAGAATGCAAAATATATATTTATTAAAAGCATTATTGCATCATCAACTGAGAGAAAGAAAGTTTTTAGAAATTATGTGAATTAAACCAAAAGGAATTACACTTTTTCCAATATTTTAATGTAAAGAGTAACAAAATACGAGTGTGCAAGACATCTTATTAAAACACTCTTAGCTTTTTACAAAAACCTATATATATATAACGTGCATCCTAATATGAAACAAACAACCCCAAGCGTGATAATCGAGGGAAAATGAAACACAGTACTTTTCAGGAAGCATACCAACTCTTTATAATCCAGTTTGGCAAAACAACATTATTCCATAGATGTAGTGCACGATAGGCAAGACAAAATTGACAAATTTTAATGTCAAAAAGGTTTGTTAAAAAAAATTCATTTTTTTAAAAATGTACATGTTGCTGGGTTTTAAATTAAAATAATCTTTGAAGACTGGGGGAGGCGGGGGTTAGATTTTTTTTTCACGTATAAATATTCTAAACATTTTCAAGCAATATATTTAAAACTTTCATTTCAATCAAATAAAATTTGAAATGAGAAAAATGATCAGCAAAGTTAATTGCTTGCTTCTGACAGCGATAAAGACGATGTAGTTTGCTTTTTTAGTACTTCCCCATAGCATAGTTTATGTAGCAGTAAATAAATAAGAAATAAAGTTGTCTTAAGTTTTTCTACAAAGCTCGAACTTATTGAAATAAGTTCGAGCTTTGTATAAAACTTCAATGTTTTTAAAGACTTAAGTGGATAAATAATTAATATGTTGATTCCAAGTAATGTTCTCAACTAGATAAACCCCTAAGAGTTTAATAACAGAGTATCTTTTTATTTTAATTTCATCAATAACGGTTTGAGGCAAGTTTGAGGGTAAAAGTTTTTTTTTCCTGAGCGAATGAAAAAGAGTACATTTAGTTTTGTCGGTATTTAGTATATTAATACTAAATACTGTCCAAATCCAATAAATTATTATTGGATTTGGACCAGTGGGATAAAAGTTTAAGTTCTTTATTTACAGTGGAACTAAATTACTAAAATAAAAGTTACTAAAAGTTCGCTAATATTACTCTTAGAGATGAATAAATTAGTATCATCAAAGAACACCACAATGCTCATCAGATTGGTAGCATTATTTAGATTTTTTATAAAAGATACAAAATAATTTTAACATATACTCCCACCACCACCACCACCACCACCACCACCACCACCACCACCGAAAGTTCCTGAATCTGTCACTGTGGTTAAGTGTATAGAAGGCCTTTGATAGGTCGATAATGATACAAAAGGTATACTTTGGTTGTTCAAAAGATTTTAAAATTTCATTTACAAATTGGATAATTGTATGCTCTGTTAAGTTATCCTTTTTAAACCACATTGATTAACATAGATTTTTGTCAAGGTGTTTATATATTCTGTTGCACAATTTTTCTAGGATTTTCTAAAATATAGAGAGCAGAGAGATAGGACAATAATTATTTATTTGGAATTGGTCACACTCTTTATAAATAGATGTATTTTTTGCAATTTTAATTATTCTCGAAACTACTCCTTGTTTAATTGAGGCACTGAAAACTTTGAAAATAATATTTTTTAGTTGCTCGAAGCAATCTATAATCACGTTTCCATTTATTTTGTCCTCACAATTTATTTTTTTAAACAAATTTGAACATTTTTTCAAATTCTTCAATTGATAAATCAGAAGATAGTTCATGAGAGCCTATGCACTAGGGTGAAAAAAAAGCCGCAGTACATTTCCGGTTGTACCAAACTTAGGTTGTCTACAAAAAAAATTTTAAATTTCTTAGTGATCAGGAAGACCTACATGTAAATTTAAAAATTTTACGTTCCAAGCATTTTTTATTGCTTCGCATTATTTTATTATCTTCACATCATTCAGCAAGTTTTTAAAATATGTGTCAAAAACTCAAAAACATTTGTGATCATTCATAATTATTTTTTAAGAAGCTTAATTGCATCATAATTTTGTGGTTTGCGTTTAATCGCTCAGCTACTTTTGATTTGTTAATTATCTTGCTTTAAACTTTACTGTTTACATATCCGTACAAAATGTTGAAAATTAAAGAGAGAAAAACGAAAGAAATTAGCTATAACGCTCGTCGGTCAGTTTACCTGCTTAACTCGCCTTTAAGCTATCTACCTACAAACCAACTTCCATCGAATGGAAGTGTTCTTCGATATTACTTGTTCCTAACTTCAGCTAGAGATAAGCGATTTAAACTTATTAAAACAAACTTTTCATGTTTTCGAGCAAGAGAAGATATTATATGCAAAAGGAAAAGGCGAGTTTAGTAATTCAAATACCAAAAAATACTGTTTGCTCCGGCAAATTCTAATTATTTTGAAGTCTGCTGGTTTCAGTAATTACTTGATTTCTGAGAGAAATATAGTGGAAAAGTTTAAATCCCTATACAGCAAATACAAAATTTTGTGCAACAGTAAAATCTTTCAAATCAAAAAGCAAGTTTCCACAAAAATGACTTTAAGAATATGATAGAGCAATTGTTTGACATCAGTGTAAAAGACTTTGAGAAGAAGTTGAGACACGATGAATCAATGCCTCGTAATACTTCTTCTTTACAAAAAAATTAGATCTTAGATGATCAAAGGTATTTTTTGCTTAAATTTTTTTGCGAAGATTTAACCTATTGAAATGACATATCTACAAATTTTTCCCAAATATAAAAAATCATTTTTTTTAGAAATTTTGTTTTTTGATTCAAATTTATCCTACGCTAAGTGTTTTAATAACTTTTTGAACAGAACTAATAAAAATATGATCATATCTCCTGAAATTGACACAAAGCTTGAGGCAAGGTTACAAAGAAAGATTGATTGATGCAAGAGAAACGTTGAATACAAAGATCGAGCATAGAAAAGCAATGATTCAATAATTCGTCATAATAAAGAGGAAATTGGTGAAAAAAGTGCAACCAATGCAGCCATAACTTTTTTCCTAACAATGATATAGATTTCGATTTTGCAGAAAAGGAACCTACCATAACCTAAAAAAGCAAGAGCTGAATCACAATTCGGTAATATCAAAGTATATTTTGTTTAACACATAAAAATATTCATTTCAACTTCTGGGTAAACAAAAAGAGAGATATAAAAATGATCTTTTACTTAGTGTTGTACCAACTAATAGTGGTAAGGGAACCAATTGGCTATAATAAGTATTATGAATCTCCTAGAATATTTTAAAATATGTGACTATATTGTAGGATTCTGTTCTAACACCACAGTAAGGATGGAAATCTGGTGCAATAACTCTTATGGCAAGATTTCTTGGTAAACCATTTCTTTGGTTATTCTGTAGACACCATATTGCCGAGATACACATTACTTGGCTTATAAGGCAATTTCAAAGGAAACGTCTAAAGCCCCTGCAAATAAGTTGCTAAAAGATTTTCAGAAAAAATGAATAACAGAATTTTATCCAAAAGCTTTAGCTAATGGCGCGGTAGAAAAGTTTAAACGATTTCTTGAGCAAGACCTTATTGTTGGCAGTAATCACTGCAAACTATTTGAAGTCTATAAAGTTTGTAACTAAAGCACTAAAACGTGAAATCTTGTTTATTATTGTTACATACCCCAGCTATGTAACAATAATATAAAATGAGTTTTTCCATAAATATACTTTTTTTTAAAGGATATCAAATAAAAATAAGAATATTTTAGGAATGATTATAGTTGAATATTTGGCGCATTACAAGAACGTAAAATCTAAGAAATTAAATAATTTTCCCATCTATCAGCCTGGCGCTTGTAACAATACAAATGCTTGATATGACATCCACAGTCATTGAATATCTGACTCCTGACAAGAAACATATGGTCTAAAGGGTAGCATTTATTGTTGCTATTTATTATGGACCTACCTTTCTTAAACCAGGCAAAGCAGAGCATGTCGTTCTAAATGATTTTAATGCATTAAAAATTGTTGAAACAATTAAGACAGAATGAGATTATGAAGTTGGAAACTCACTACAGAAAAGCAGAGCAGAAAATTTACCACACATGGTTTTTTGTCTCCTAAAGTTGTCGTACTATTACTAGGTGATCCTCATATGAAAGCAGATGCTAAGCGTTTAATCATTGAAAAACTTTTAAAATTTCCAGTTCTTGGGTTATCAGAGATTTCTGTAGAAGCTCCTTCTGCTGTTATTGTTACCAGTGGATTTATTTATGAAGGAGAGTTAGCTTTTTTTTTTACTTACAGGTCACACCGAACCTGTTCAAGAGTGGTATACTTCAAGTGATTTCAAAGCGCTAGATTCATACACTTTGAACTCGTTAAAAGTGTATGAATCTGTAAGTTCGCTATCTTAGTGCGCAGAAAGAAATATTAGTTTAATTAAAAACTTTTTTCACAGCTCCCACCATGAGTATCAGAGACAGAACATTCTTTTGGTACTCAGGGTACATAGAAAGCTAATAACAAAAGATATGTTAAGGAGCTGATATATTAAGATATATTAAGGAGCTGATATATTAAAGATATATTAAGGAGCTGATATATTAAGGAGCTGATATATTAAGGAGCTGATATATTAAAGATATATTAAGGAGCTGATATATTAAGCAGCTGATATATTAAGGAGCTGATATATTAAAGATATATTAAGGAGCTAATATATTAAGGAGCTGATATATTAAGGAGCTGATATATTAAGGAGCTGATATATTAAGGAGCTGATATATTAAAGATATATTAAGGAGCTGATATATTAAAGATATATTAAGGAGCTGATAAAGCTGAGTTGAAAAATTAATGTAAAATAATAGGTAGCTATAAACAATGTTTTTTTCTTCTAGGATCAAACAAAAGTTTAGTTATAAACATATTTTAACCCGTAAAAATGCCATAAAGTTCAGCCAATCCTCAATATTTGAATAACTACATGTAGCACTTCCAACGAACAAAAATAAGTGAAATTTTGTATTTAGATTAACTGAATGTTGTAGAACAGGATAAGCAACTGCAGTTATCGAAAAGTTTCATTTTCCGACCCTATTTTGTGTTACCCTAATATGCACTAATCAAAGGTAATAAGAAGTAAAAAATTTGTTAGTTTTATGTGATATAGCGTTTGGTTCAAATAAATAAATATTTCTAGTTTTCGTTAATTTTTTCACTTGCAGTTGTTTTTATTTTCAGAAAATTTATATATAACTTCTGTTTGATTTTGGAAAATTTTTTATACCCCTTGGTAATACAAGGAGAATTCAAACTTTTAGATTTTACTATTATTTCAACGAAGGGAAAGTTAGCGTCGCATGCAGAATAGAAAGTTTTGAAAAAAGCTTTATATATGTCATTTGCATTATCGTTTGTGTTAATGTTATTCCAATGGAGTAAAGATAATTGGTTTTTGAGTAAATTAAGGTTATTCTGATTAATAATACGTTTCTTTAATACTTTTTTATTGTCAATGTTTTTTTCTATATTTGTATTAATTGTTACAAAATGGGAAAATGGTTCGTTATATCAGTTTTTAAAATACCTTTTTTCATACCATTATTAAAAATATAAGTTGAAATAATGTTATCGAATAAAGGCGCTGAGTTTATAGTTACTCTGGTAGGGCGATTGATGAGGGGGATTGATTCTGTTTCAAAATATGTGTCATAAAAACTTTTTACTTTGTAGTCATTGTTATAAAGAAAACTACCACCATCCTCCCCCCCCCCCTTCACTGACGGAACCAGGGGGGAGGATGGTGGTATTTATCTTTATAAAGATAAACACCATCACCCTCCCCCCTAGATCCATCACTTTCTGTTACGCATATTATGTTAAAAAGGTTTTTCGTTTCTTCTACGGGTAGACGAACCCAAAAAATTTATGGACCCCAAAAACCACATGCTCACATTAGTACCTGTAACTCATAGTTTAAGTCTTTTCAAGGAGCAAAACAAATTTTTTTATTTGACAAGATATTTTTCTATTTGTCTATTAGACAATTTAAAAGTGTTTTTATACATCCTTGAAACTATTGACTTTTAACTAAGTTGATCAACTAATTGACTAAGCGTAATGGATAATTAAAAAGCATAATGGGTAATATGGACATAAGAACTATAAGGCCATTTTCTTGGTGTATCCTTCTAACCGCTAGCATCTTCATCACTTTCATTCTCAATAATCATACGTTTGAGGGATTTGTTGGTTACTGCAGCAGCTAAAACAGTTATTGGTTTCTTTCCATCCACTTTACAAGATAACTTTCCGCAAACTGATCTTTGTACATTGTGGTAAAAAAAACAATGCTGTAGTTTTACTGCATGACACACACCTTCTCCTCAGTTGCATTCATTTTTATACCGTAAAAATATTCCTTTTTATTTCTCTTTGTTCCATTTTCTTTTATCTTTATCTTGATTTTTATTAACTTGAATTACCTTTACCAACTCTAAAACCTTTTTTCCTTTCATTGACCCGTGAACTTGAGTAACCCTTGAAATAACTTTAGAAATTTTTGGCTTAACTTTCTGCACTGTCAGTAAGCCAGGGATTTCTTCAAGTTGAATTCTTTTTTCGCTCAGCTCTTGAATAAGCTCTTGTGAACGCTGAATTTTTTTTTCCAATACTGAGCTGAATTTTTTCTTCCATCAGGAGATTCAATAGTGTATCTTTCAGGGGTAGTTGTACTGGGTGATAAACTTTTAGAAGTATCAATACATAAAGCAGCTCGTGCAAACTTGTCCTAATGCATGTCATTGACGTTTAATGATGTAGAAGTTAGTCCCACAAGTCTTGCAGCTTTGATTATAGATTGTTTTGGGGCCTAGTTGTTCCAAATACATCCTAAGATCGTCATAAAAGTTTCTTTATTTAGTGAGTTAAAATCAGTAAAAAATTTTTCTTTCATACCACGATACTCATGATGAAGGTTTTTGTTGAGTTGGTTTCAAAGCTGTGTCACACCAGTGGTATGTGGTGGAGTTAAGAACATACGTATGTTTTTTGATTGTATAAGGTGTAAGGCATTGAAACTAAAGCATGAACAATGCCCATCAGAAAGCAAAACTACTGGTAATGCCACTTTTTTTTCAATAATATATTCATCAAACTGTTTATACATATCTAATAACGAATTATGATGTGATACACCATAATTGCACGCTGCTATCAAAAAATGCTGGATATTTGCCGCAGCCATTTGCCTGTGGAGCCATTTGATTAGTTATTCCAACAGTACCAAAGAGTACTTGACTGACACAAAGGTCTCCTATAATTACAAAGAAATGTGACACAATGTCATCCTTTCAATCTCTATTATAAACTCTATGAAAAAAGTGATATGACGATAGCTACCTGAAAATGGTGCTTGAGGATGTATGGTGACATATTACGGTTCTCTCTTATCATTTTACAGCATATTTCCCCTTTTGCAGCAAAAACAAGACCAGCAGGAGTACCATCAACACCAAAATTGATAAACTGTGGTGTTACCAAACCCCTGTCTCCTTTTGTTCTACTTCAGTCATAATGCTTCAATCAATTCTTTTGCAAGAACGTCTAAAAACAACCATGAAAAACGATAAGTAACTTAGTTTTGCTCCAACTATTTTTAATGAATCTAGAGAAAAGTAACAATAGTTACTGTACTTTACATTTGTTAAAAGTACATAAACTAATAACAAAATGTAGCTCTGTGTTAAAATTTAAATGAAATGTGTGTTATATATTATAAAATTTAATCAAAAACATAATATTTATTCATACCAAAGTGGACACATGCTATTTTTCTTGTGCAATTGGGAGCTCTATTTATTGATACATTTCCTTGTTGATTAAGTGTTAAGTTTGGATTATTTGCATTAAACCGCGTCTAGAACTATTTACCTAATCTGCGTTTGAAACAAAACAAATATTAAAAAAAAGCAAAAAAGCATTTTTAACAAAGCTACAACTCCTGTAACTATAGACAATCTTTTCTTACCATATTATCTTTTATTACCTTTGAAATATATATATAACAAACAAAAATACATGTTATTTGTCAAAACATTTTTTTGCATTTGCTGATAATGCTGCAAATTTTTTATTTGTGTATTGTCTAACTTTCAGAACATCAAGGACAAGTTTTGTTAGTTCTGCTTTGTTTATGCCTTGGATTGCCCGATCTTTATTCTTAATGTATGAAACAATTAACATCCATTCTTTCTCCAAGAGAATTGTACAGTACTGTCTTTCAAGACCATTGACTATTCCCATCAAGTCTACGGTTTATTGTTTCACGTACTTTAATAAGTGAGAATTTAACTTGTTTTAATTGCAGCATTTCCTCCTATAATATTTTTTTTACACCATTGAACAGCAAATTTAAGTTGTTTGTTTTTTTCTAATGTTGCTTTTCTCTTTATAAGGGCTTCAGTATTAGAATTTGGATTTAGTGACTTCATTTGGAAACGTATTTTAAATTTTTTGTTGATGTTACTCATACTTATTTATGCCTAAAAATAAAATATTATTGAAAATTCACTAAACTGAACTAAACCTATTCTTTATGCAAGAGTGTAAAATAAAATCTCTTTATGAATTGTGTATCATCAAAAAGCTAGTTACAAACACTACAAATCTATTCTGATTCTTGATTTTTTGTCACAACTAATTTAAAAAAAGTTATAAACAATTTAGACCATGGAGTTTTTGAGGTCTTTACTAAAATATAGAGAAACTTTACTGAAAAAAAAAAAGTAAAATAAAAATACTAAAATGCTTCTAAACCTCTAGGAAGATCTTTTATCATATCAAGCATATAAAAAAGCAAAAAAAGGTTGAATTATTTGTTTTGTACTAAAGATATGACAAAAGAAAAAATTATGCGGTTTTTGGGGCCGTCTACCTGTAGTAGATTTAAAGGTTTTTCAAAGTTGCTATTTAGACTTTTTATATTAAGGTGGAGAGTTCTAATTTTATTTGAATTTTTGTCAATAACATTTTTAATAAGATACTCTTCTAGTTCCCTTGGAAAAAGATTCGAACAATCTGAAAAAGCCACACAATAAAAATTATTGTCGAGGTCTGAGTTTTCATCCTGGAAAAAAAATTCTTTTTCAAAAAAGCTAAACGTGAGAGATTCAAAATTATTTAATGCACTCATGATTTTTTTATATATGTTTAAAAGAGTTCTTTTTAAGAATGTGAATTAGTTTACTTTTTTCTAATAATAATATTCTAATATTTAAAAGTAATATTGGACAAGATAGTTAAACAAAATGATTTCACAGATTTAAGCACATGGAGTGACTTTTGTGTTCTGCAAAACAAGAACATAATTATATCTTTGTTAAGTTTTTTGAAAAGTAATCTAGAAATGGAAAAAATCACTCTGAAATATTCCATTCCTTGTTGTTCAGGATAATATTTATAATAGACAATATTTATAGCCAGATTAAACAAGTCATAAAAGCAAATGAATTTTCCAATTAAGGATGCCTTATTTTAGGTTTCATCTCTTTAATTAAGGGTAAAATCCGTGATTTATGACTATGTCATAATAGTTTCCGTTAATAATGCTAACTAATAACTAATCAAGTTTGAATTCCCTCTCGCTACAGAGAAAATTATTATAAAAATTACAACATTTAATAATCTAGTAATATTTATTTGAAAAAATAAATTCTCCAAAAACATGTAACAAGCAAAATAATTTGAAATATTATTTATCATTTGCCTCTTTGTTCAAATATCCAACCTTATTTCGAATAACTCTTTTAAGTCACCGATATTAAAATCATTTATGAATGATTAGAAGTAATTGTTCACTAATTACAGATTCAAAACACCTTAACAAGCTTGTAGAATTTCAAGAGGGTATGGATTTGAAGTTTACTTATAAACTTACATCTGATCATCTTGATGAAAAACATTTCAACAAAATGAAAGTGTCAAGAGCGACATCTGTTATAAATCATGATGTAAGTTGCAGATTAAAACTTATTGAAAATGAAATAAAAGAAGATTCTATGCTCACATTAATAACATCACGAAACCCTGGTATGGCTCTTAGCATGAAAAATGACAAAGTTTACAATGAAGCAATAACTTTTTTAAATGAAGGCATAGAGATATTTTGTGGTTTAAAAGCATTAGGCCAAAGTGGAAAAATAAGGTGGAAACCTATTCAATCAGGTGTTATATTATCAACAACATCAGTTATTAACTTGCAAAATAAGTTTCTTCTGGAAAAAAGATTTGAATTTCTAATGACTTTACTATTTACCCAGAACTGCTTGGAGAATCTTTTTTCACTGGTACGTGCAAAACAAGAAATTCCTACAGCTCTTCAATTCAAAAGTAACTTGAAACTTATTTGCTTTGCCGAATTCTTAAAAAAATCGTCAAAGGGCAGTTATGATATAGATGACCGTCGATTATACAAAGTTTGTTATAGACAAAGAGCACAAAGTGGGAAGTTTATTTTTTACTAATGAAACATCTTTAGCATTTTTTTTACAAATGGAGTTAATATTCAGATCATTTGAATCATACCTTGTTTCTCAAAAGAATTGTAATACTATGCTTATAGAGAAAATTAATTCTGATGAACAAATTAAAAGTTTAACTTTGTATCCTAATTTTCATCAAGTTAAATTGAAGCTAGAAAACAGGTTTATAACATTTGGACTTAAAAAATTTAGCGTTAAAAAAAACCGTTTATTATGTAAAAAGAAAAGAAATTAAAAAAGTTCTTGTGAACTTGGCAGCAAGAGTATGGCAATGATTGAATTGGCACTAAAAGCTTAGGTTCAATTAAAGAACCAATTTATAAAAAAATTGTAAAACTTTTGTCAAGTTATTTTATTATTTACTATTTTTTTGCTATGTTTATTTTTTAAGTATTTGCCAAATAAATTTTTGTCAAAAAATAATTTTGAAAATAGAACGTAAAAAGTTTTATTTTCTAAAACTTTTTGTTTTTGCTAAAAGTAAAATGGTTTAATTGTTTTTTTATTATGTTTTTAAGTTTCAATTGATTTTACTTGAATTCATGTGTCGTACGCTAATTTGGCAAAAATATGGCCGCCGCACAGTGGAGTATTTCAAAGTAATGGTCGATCAAAAGTCGATTACAAAAATTTTGTAAAAGTAAACTATTAACTTTATATCATGAAAGATTTATAAAGGCTACATCACTAAACAACAATTTTAGTGTTGCCCACTCCCCCTTCCAGGTATAAAAAAAGTTTAAACTCGGACTTCGCGTGAGCTCATTGTATTTGTTTTTTACGCTTCCTGTCAAACACAACTTTTAAAAGTATTATTTAAGCTTGTATGCTGTAAAACCTTTAATAAATCACGATGAACGGTGAAGAAGAAGGTATGTACATACAAAATAAATGTATAGTTTCTTCATTTCACTTAACAAAGTGAGATTTTTTAAAATATTTATTCGAGACTAAAATTGTTAGATTTTTTTTTGTAAATACTATATTCAAAATTGTTTTCGTATATGAATTAAGCCGAATTTAGCAAAGATTTTTTATGTAACTTAAACATTAGTTATTCTAGTTAGCATTTTTAAAATAAAATGTTCCACATAAATCTTCCATTTTTTAAAATTTAATTTTGATTAAATAATACGACAAAAACAATGTCTTTTGAATAAAAACTTATTTCATTTTTTTTTTCAGAATCCCAACCAATGGTGAAAGAGATGAATAGAAAAGAACTCTACGATGTTATGAAACAATGCCCAAAGAAAAAAATTGATGACAAATTTGTGTTTTTAGAAGATCATCTCAAAATTATTACAAAGTGTACTGAAAATGAACAAAGTTCACTAAAAAACGCCTTAAATACTTTCAAGTTTCATTTTAAACAAAAATGGATAGCTGCTAACTACATAGTAGAACGTTTTTTGAAGCACAATGAACTATGGCTCAATGCTATCATAAGTTTACCCACCTGTATAATAAAAAGGCCTGGTCGACCATCAAAAGATTTCGAGTTGTTGATTTCGCCAAGCAAGAGACGTAGAACAAAAGCTTTGAGAGACGAAATATCTTATGCACAACTAACCTATGCTGCCCAAATGAGTCAGCGTGATGCAGGACATTGTGATGCGTCTAGAATAATGAAAGGTATTAGCTGTTCACCGGAAAAGGCAAACAAATAGAGAAAAAACTTCAATTCCATTCAGACGAATGTTATAAAAAAACACACACCATCGGAAGCATTATCAATTTTTGTGGAAGCCAATATGACAAGCAGACAATATGAAATAATTCATGCAGCTAATAAAAATATTTATCCATGTTATTCGCTTTTGAAAGAATCAAAAAAACAATGTTATCCTCCGCAAGAGTCAATGACAGTTTCAGAAACATGTTGTGAAATTAAACTACAAGATATTCTAGACCACACAACTAGACGCTTGTGTGAATATTTAGATGAAGTTTTGGAAACCTTAAACGAAGAAGTAAGAAGCACCTTAGAAATGTTATCAAAATGGGGTTGTGATGGCTCACAGCAGCAAACATTTAAACAAAAATTCCAAAATAGTACAGATAGTGACTCTAACATTTTTCAAAGTTCATTTGTGCCTCTACCGCTTATATGTCATATTGGTAGCGAGAAGATTATTTGGCAAAACCCTGTGCCCTCTTCTACAAGATATTGTCGCCTAATTCGAATTCGTTTTATCCATGAAACTAAAGACATAACAAATGAAGAAATCTGCTATGTAGAAGATCAAATAAAAAACTTAAAAAAAACTGAAATACCGAAGTTTTTAGGTGGTATTATACATATAAAGCATACCTTGGCATTTACAATGGTTGACGCAAAAGTATGCGATGCTGCATACTTTTGCGTCAACACGACATCTACTATGAGGTGCTATATATGTGGACTAATATCAAAAGACTTTAATAATTTAACCATAAAAAAAAATAGATAATCCAGATGCTCTTAAATTTGGTTTATCGATATTGCATACAAGGATTAGGTTTTTCGAATCTTTACTACATTTATCATACCACATTCCCATAAAAAAATGGCAAGCGAGAACACAAGATGATAAAATAATTGTAGCTGAAACAAAAAAAAACATTCAAAACAAATTCAAAGAGAAAATGGGGCTGCTGGTGGATATTCCAACTGCAGGTTTTGGGAATACTAATGATGGCAATACATCAAGAAGATTTTTCTCAGATCCTCAAACCTCATCCTGCATTACAGGAGTTAACATTAGACTTATTAAAAATTGTAGTATCATTTTGGAAACCTTGTCAAGTGGATATAAAATAGATATCAAAAAGTTTGAAAAGTTTGCAGAACTGACAGCAGAACTTTATGTTGAAACTTATGGATGGTATCCAATGACTCTTACAATGCACAAGATATTGAGACATGGTGCCACAATAACTGATCACGCTATATTGCCTATTGGTCAATTATCGGAAGAGGCGGCTGAGGCTCGAAACAAGCACTTCCGTGATTATAGACAGAATTTCTCGAGGAAATTTTCAAGAGAAACTTGTAATAGAGATATCATAAACAGACTTCTGTTAAGTTCCGATCCTTTGTTGAGCAGTGTCAGAAAGAGGCTCAAGAATAAAAGAAATGCTATTTCCAGTGAGGCATTAGAGTTCTTGCAACCAGAAACATTGAACGAACTACAACAATATGAAGAGGAGGCATCTAGCGAAAATGAATCAGACTAATGTTTATTTTTTATCGTTTTTTAAGTATATTTTTTTATTTTATGTTGTTTTTACGTTTATAGTAGGGTTTAATTCACCTTTATAGTATGTGTATTTGTATATTTCTTTTGTTTAAATTGTTTATATTTGCATCACTTTTTTTAAACATTTTTACTCTTAAGGCATTTAATGTTTTAATTGCAGTTTAACAGTTTATATTGTTGTTTAGTTTTTTTTTTAAGTTTTTTTTTAAACTTCTTTTTGTGGTTTATATGCAAAAGTGTGTTTTGAGTAAAAAAAAACTGCACAATTATTTTAAATATTATATTATGATTTCAAACTGCTTTTAATTGTTTATCTAATTGTTAAAAGCCATAAAATAATTTTACTCTACAACTTTTTACCATAAATACTCTACTGTGCGGCGTTCTGGTACCTTTTTTTTTTATATATAAACATTTCTTTTTACCTTCGTATTATTATATAAAAGAACTTAGTTCATTTTTAAATATTAAATATTTTTAATCCAAAAAAAGTTGAAAATGTAAATGCGGGTTGTAAAGATCAGGTAAAACATTTTGCAGATATGAAAACTTTTCAGCGCTGAGTTTCAGAATCTATTGTTTCTCAGTAAAAACTAAATTTGCTTGAGAAGAATATTCTTTAATTTATTTTCTTGTTTATTTTTGTCCGTTTTTATGATACCAAATTATTTTTTGTCCGATTATGATTTCCACAAGCATTTGCATTTTTAAGAAAAACTATTGTTTCTGTGCAATGTTTGTTCGAATATCTCATAATGCCTTGTAATGATTTTTTAGAACACAAACTTTTACGCTATTTGCGACAGTAATATAAAAATATAAATTAAGCAAAATAACACAAAACTAAATGTGAAAAAAATCACCAGTTTCTTTTCGGTTGACTCTCCTGTTCAAAAAAAAATTAAATTAAGTGCAAAAAAAACATAACGCCAGATTTACCTTCTGCAGACAATTACTCCTACTACAGCTAGCCAAGTTGCAAGACATTTGAGCAAAAAACAAAGTTTTCCTTTAAAATTAAATGGCTCTGTTTTCGACAAAGCTTGGCTGCACAACTGGCCAAAAAGTGAAATCACTTGGTGTAGAAGCTAAGTTTGGAATGAAAATATCAAAAGAATGGTCCGATTATAAAGCGTCTTGTTATGGCAGAAGAAGAGAGCAACAGTTAAGTTCGATACGTAAGAAAATATTTGATCACAAAAAATGGGGACTTCAAGCTGCATTAAAAAGATAAAAAGGAGACTCTTTCAAAAAATATTTTAAAGTCTTTGTGAGAAAATTGTAATAGCAAACATTTTTAGAACTGCATAAAAAATTGCAGAAAAATATTTACGGGTTCCTAAAACTAAAGGTCTTTTTCGAGTATTATTTTTGTCTTAAATATGTTTAATAAATAAAATTGCTTCAGAGTTTGATTGATTCACCTGGAACATGTAATATAACATATCTGTAAAACGTCAATACGTGTTTTAGTTTCTCGGACCAGTTTAATGTCTGACTCTGTATAGTCAACTAGTAGGTATAATGATACAGCAACATGCTTACTACAGCCCCCTACATCAGCTTTACAATTACATTTAGCATAAAGTAAAAAGTCACTTCACCAGTAGACTGCCACAAGTGTGTATTAAACAAATTTATGGATGCTTTTACATTTTTACAAAATTTTATTCAAATAAGCGATAGCCAAGAGTTTGATGCTTTTCAGTTCCTCTTTTAAAATTATTGACAGACATAGTACCTTTAGCAAGATAATCCTTGATAAAATTGTGGCTAAAATAAAATATATATATAAATAAAATAAATATATATATATATATATATATATATATATATATATATATATATATATATATATATATATACATATATATATATATACATATATATATATATATATATATATATATATATATATATATATATATATATATATATATATATATATATATATATATATATTATATAACACAGACACACAAAATATCATTATTAATCTATTAAATAATGATACTTTGTGTGTCTGTGTTGTATTCGAAACTCCCATGCTATACTGGCACCTTATTTACACTTAATAATTAAACTCAATTTTCTTTTATTTAAAAATTGTATAGGTTATAGATTATAGAGTATAGAATATAGAAAATTGGAAAATAAATTTAAACAATAAATAATCAACCAAAATTAATAATATCCAAATAATTAACAAAAACAAGCAGACATTTTTGATTAACCGAGTTAGGCCATAATATTTTATGCGCTAAGTTTATAAATAAATTTATATACCTAAATTCATATACCTAAATTTATATACCTAAAATTTAAATTATTTTGAAGACGTCCTTTAAACGTCTTTTAAACAACTTTTTTCTAAGGTAATTAGGACGTCTAAAGTAGATCTAAAGAACGTCAATAGGACTTCTACATGTAAAGTCCTAATAACGTCTTAATGTAGACGTCACTAGGACTTCCTAATACAGACGTCTTCACCGGTCGTCTTTAGGACCTCTTAATTTGGTCTAAGACGACGCGATCTAGATAAGACATCTGTAAGACGTCTGATTGACGTCTGTGCCCGCTGGGAAAGATTGCCAGGTTTCAATCAGCATAAAAATAGTTTTAAGTGCAAGTGGCAAAGTTATTATATTCACCGATGAAATGAATGTCGAGATAGATATGTGAAAATATTGTGCGATGTAAAAGGAATCACCTCAAGGAAAATTTGATCTGAATTGCCAATTAAAACGAACCAAATAAGGTAGTGGCAGAGTAGACATTCGGACCTGCATGCAGGACTTGGATGCTATCGAATATTTGATGATCAACTTAATGCTGATAGATATATTGAAGATTTAGATAATTATTTTCTTCCATCAATCGAGATACGATGTACCTAAAGAAATAACTCAAAATCCTGTAAATTCAATACCAAAGAAAGTAAATTAACGCTTAAAAGTAAAATTTGGCTCTACAAAATATTGAAATGCTTTTTTATATATAATTTGAAATATATACTTCACTTTTGCCCAATCTTTTATTTTAAAATAACGTGTTTTATTTTTTTCAAAACCATTTTGTATAGAATTTGATTTCTATACTAAATTGTATATTATTATATACTTTATATCGATATTATCAGTATCTAAAAACGCCAAAGTGTCCAATTTTAAAATTTTTGGTAAACGCAAAAAAAAAGTTTTATTGTCTCGTAAAACTGTTTCATTGATGTATACTATAAATATTGTATCGTAAACGAAGTGAAATAAATAACTGTGAATTTGTGTTTAATGAGAATTTGAAAAAAATTCAAGTCTGTACTCAGCAACTTTGTGCACAAATATGTGAATAAATTATAGTTTAAACTAAAATAAAGTAACACAATTTGTTATTATTTTACCAGGTATAATGACAATGTTATAACTAAAAGGTTCTGCTGTTTACAACAAATTCATAAATATCAATAACACCATTTTTTTTTAAAAAGTGGATATAGCTTTAAGGTATCGATATATTTTACTTAAAAGATTAAAAAGTAAAAAAACAAATTACATTTTAGTTTTCGATTTATTTTATTTTAATAAGAAATAAAATTTCATAAAGAAAAAAAAAAAAAAAAAAAGTGAGCTCTAATTTATTGCCAATTGTGTTCAATTGACTTAGACCAATGACTTAGCACCAAACCAGAGTATTTTTTATTATAATCTCACTTTTTTCAATTTTGTTGTAAAGGCTGGCTTGGCGCTTTATCATCCTATTTGTATGCCATGTATGGCATGATTTCTTTGCTAAAAAAATTTTGGTAATTTTACTAGCATATGTGCATTTTTAATTAGCAAAGAAAAGTTAATTTTACCATTTTTTGAAATGTTTTAACACTTTAGAGAAACATAAATGCTTTCTAATGTGTTACGTTAAATTACAACAAGCTAAAATCTGTTCCGGTACAAAGATGCAACAAAAGGTCAAAAATGACAAGTTACAAATACTTTTTTTAACTTAAAAGTTAAAGTTAGTCGAAACTTAAAGACGTCATGTTAAAAAGGGACCATCCGTAAAATACGTAAGCAGTTAAACTACTGTTTTAGGACCCCCTCCCCCTTGTACACACCTAATGCTTTCATCAACCCCCTCTCCCCACGGCGTACGTTGTATTTATTACGAAACCAAAACCCAAAACTTCTCCCATAAATAAATTTTTCAAAACATTGAAAACAAAAAAACTTTTAGTTAGTTTGACATTTCTTTGTTACATAACACGGCGTTAATTTTTGGCCAAAAATCTTTCAGCGCGAATTGTTCGCGCGACTATTAAAACTAAATGTCGTGTAGATTGGAATATTTTTACGTTTAGTTCAGCCTACACTAAAATATGCAGTAAAGTAACCAAGGATCATGGCTTAACTGGTCCAAAGTTGAATGTTTTAATGTGTTAATATATTGAAATAGGAGTTGTATTTTTTGTTGAAAAATATATGAATTTTTAAACATTCTTCGTATTATTTCAATCATAATAAATAAGTCTACAAAAAGATGCTCGATAAACCACGATGTTACCTCTTCTATGTACACAGTTTTACATTTGAAATTGATACTTGCATTAATATCTTTTTTTTTTAGCAAGAGATTTTGAAAGTTAATAAATATATCTTGAGATATCTTTTTTTTTTCTTGTAAAAATTGACATTTTTGATTTTCAAAAAGTCTAAAAGATAAAAAAGTCCTAATTCATTATTTTAGGTTTTAAGTCTTTCTTAAAACCTAAAATAATGAATTAACTTTAAAATCTCTAACTAAATATGGACCTAACACGCTAAGAACTATTTGTGGAATTTATTTATAAATGAAGTAAAAGATAGTAAGAGTTAATCTCTAATGTGACTTTTTCACTAATTTTCAAAAAACTAGAAGCCATCTTTAAAAAATATTTTTTTATTATTTGATTAAAAACAAACAAACTATTTTAAAGACTTTATCTTGAATGTTAAAATGTAAATGTCATACAATTTTTTATTTATTTACCACTTGACATTTAAAAAAAAATTTATTTTAAATTTTATAGTTGATAAAATATATTTCATAAAAATAATATTTGTTAGTAGGTGTAAATATATATATATTATAATAATTATTATATATAAATATATATATATATATGTAAATAAATATATATATATATTTTATATATATATAAAACAGTATGAAAAAATGTTTACAAATATCTTAACTTGCAACGTGTGACTGGCTACACATCAGCGTTGTCCGTGTTTAACCGAGAAATTCATTCAGATCATTTCATGAAGTAAGTTTACGTTTATTCTACATCATTGTGTTATTAGGATATTTAAACACACTTAAAATTACTATTTATTTTATTTGGCTATTTTATTTGGCTGAGGTAAACAAGCTTTGTGAAAAAAAGTACTTGAAAGTTTTTGAAGTTCCATGTTTTATCTTTTTATTATTAGTTCTTCAAATTGTTTATGAAGATCTAATAATAAGATCTTCATAATTGTTTATGAAGATCTAAAATGAACTGAAGTGATCACTTTTTTTCAGTTTTCTTTTTTTACAGATTTAATTGTTTTATATTAATAATTTTTTATACAAATGTTGGTGTATATCGTAAAAAACTGTGTTTCTCTCATTTTATATTAATATCATATTCATTAATATCGATTTATGTTCAAAAACAAAAACAGTTTATAGTTTTTAATGGACAAGACAACTTTTATCAGTGTAAACATTAAAAATATTACTTTTCGATGCATGTATTTGTCATAAAATAACTTTTTGAGATTTATATTTACAGAACTTATATATCATAACAGTAATGAAAGATTTTGTAGGTATTCTTTGTGTACAAAACATCTTTTTTACATGTTCAGTATTTCTCATCAACTGACCATTATCCGAAGACCAATCTTTTGTTATAACTTTCTTTATTGCAAAAAGTAACAAAATATTTATGATGCATGGCTATTTACATACATTTAGCATGAGATTTACATAGTCAAATGTTTGGAGGATATTAGAGGATGGTTTATCTGATACCTAATAGTAAAGGTTAGTAGCAAAAAAAATACCGAAAGCTGTCTGCTTTTCGATGCATAAAAACTTATGATTACACTTACGTTAAATTGTTTTTAAAAGTCTGAGCGAAAAAATATTGTTAATTAAAATAATATATTTCAAAATGAAATTCAATAAAGCTAACTTAAAACAAAAGTAGCGTATAAAAGTTGGTAAATAAAAAATGCAAAATAGCGTTTCGGAACACATGTCAAATTAACGCGTAAATAACCGCATAAAATTACGCTTAAATTAATATTTAATGTTTTTTAACTAGATATTTCCTCAAATGAACAAGTCTTCACCATTATGATAAATTTTCATCGTGCAATGCCGACATTGATTTTTTGGTATTTTGGTACACTCTGTACACTCTGGTACACTCATTTTTGGGTATTTTGGTACACACTGTGCGCCGTGTAACATAATATTGATTTTTATAACTCGTGTTAAAAAAGAAACCAAGTTTTAGGAGATATAAGAATGAGAGATAGTCAAATCGCGTACGTACTCTCTGCCTATAGTCTTCCCCCCCTACCTTGTGCTTACTCGTACTTTTTTGAGTAAACCCTCCCCTATACCTGTGTACGTACTTTATGGATGACCCCAAACGTTACGTTATCAAAAAAAAAAAAAAAATGAAATAAAGAAAACAAAATAATATTCAATCTTGCAGGTCTTTTTTAATTTGATAAAAAAAAAAAACCAGTTAGCGTGTGCGTGTCATTATAAGATTATTTTTCTCAAAATTTTATTTATTTAGTTATACAATTGCATAATTTATAAATTTTGATCAACAAAATTTTTATTAGTTTATTATAAATACAATTCAAATAAAGTACTACAACGGTTTTAAACCAAAGGCATATCTAAGTCGTTCAAATATTAAAAATGTAATAACAGTATGTGGGCCTAAACGCATCCAATTAGGCATAAACCCTTTATAAAATCCTAAAACTCCTTCGCTTTTAAGTATTTTTGCAAAACATGCTGTTGTAGACACGTATACCAAGCTTTTGTTTGCAACAACATTTTCACTCATTATTCGGGTTTTAATCACATCAACAGGATTAGTCATAAATGCGGTAACTAATCCTGAGAACATGGATGCGACAAAATGCAGCCTTAAACCATCGTCCATGATGTTGTTTCGTAAAACTAAGCATTTAGTATGATCATATGTTGGTATTTGAGATGCTGTCAATATAGAAGCACGAATTACAGTTGGAACAACACCTTTCCACAATCCACGCACGCCCTCCGTTTTCAAAATATCTCGAAACGCAGAAAATGTACTATTATAACGTGGTTTTTCGCCTAAATCATTTAAATTTAGTTAATTTTAATAAACGAGTTATTCAAATAGAATAATTTCAACAAACTAATTTTTTAAACAATTATTTAATTATTTAAATAAATATTTTGAATTTGTCTTTATTTAAAAAAGCTCTAAAAATATTACAGCAAATATAAATATATATATATATATATATATATATATATATATATATATATATATATATATATATATATATATAAATATATATATATATATATATATATATATATATATATATATATATATAAATATATATATATATATATATATATATATATATATATATATATATATATATATATATATATATATATATATATATATATATTTAAAACTATAAAACAAAATTTCAATGTGGAATTAACTAACCAATTTGAAGTGCACCCTCCGCTTGCATTCTGATTTTTACTACATCCGTGGGATTGCATATGGCGCTACTTATACCTCCAACTATTGCACCTGCTAATAATTTTTTCCATAATGGTGCATACACCGATGAAGCTCCAAGGAAATTTTTAGCAGGTTCATAGGATCCTAATCTTAGTGTACTGTAAGTTCCATCTCGAAGAACAGAAGGAACAACACTAGTACACAAGTTGAAGTTAAATTTATTAAATTATTTTAATGTCAATTGGAAATTTTTATTTTAAAATTTTACCCTTTATATAATCCTTTAAAGCCTTCTTCTCGAACTATTAGGCTGACTCCTCTAACTAATCCTTTGTACTTCCGATTCGCAAAGATATTTTTGTTTTCTGAAAGTGCATTATCTAATTGAATGCGAACTTTTACTACGTCAATAGGATTTGTAACTAAAAGTTAAAAATTTTTATAAAAACGTTTTCATTAAATTATTAATTTATTGTCTAGCTTATAACTTAAAAAACATAAAAAGTAGGAAAAACTGAACTAAAATCTAAATGCTCTCTAAATTAATATTGATATTTTTTAGTAAAATAATGTAAATAAGTAAAATGGTGCACACAAAAAGAAAACTATCTGAATCCCATTGGGCATCATGATTATTTGCATTGTCATTTGCAGACAAGTTTAACTATGAAATAATATATTTCTTATGACGTCAGATTTTTTATTTGTCTTCAATCTAATTCTTAATAAAAATCTGATCATAGTGCAAAAAAGGTTAGGTTCTAAAACTTTTTTATACATTCGCCTACCTTAGGTCGAAAACCTTCAACAAAGAGTACGCTTTTTGCGCCTACCTAAGCTAGTTAATGCGTAAATGTATACACAATAACTAATAGTTAATGTGTAAATGTATACACAATAACTAATTTAAATAGAGGTAGGTTTAGCCAAATCAAAATACATTGACTAATGGTTTAGGTTGAGGCAGACAAATATAACTATCTGTCATTTTAGTCTCAGACTACTACCTAATTTCGTTTATTGACTAATGCCCTAAGAAAATCTATAGTAAGTGTGTTCATCCTCCCGGTAATACAGTAATAAAACTTTATAACTTTAAGAGTTGTAATGTAGTTGGAGTGAGAACGAAGTAAAATACGTCATTTTTCAAGGAACAGTGTGAGTAGTATAAAGTAATTTTCAATTAAATAACGCGTAATATTCATAATTTAAAGTTAACCAATCACATTCCACTTTAAAAAAAAAATTATTTAATGATATTGTTTCCAAACATCATCAATCAATAAAAGTATTGCAAAAAAAAGGTTGAAATTTAGAAATAAACAATATTATAAGTTTATTTTTGTTTTTTTATGCTCTACTTTTTGAACGACTTATAATAAATTTTTAGATTAGAATTGAATTAAAAAATGTCTAGATAAGAACTTGTAGTATTTTTGCTGGATTAACAAAAAAATATTTAATATCTTTTTATTTGAAATATAGAAACTTGTTTTTAATTCCAGCAAAAATACTGGAACACAAAATAAAATCCTAGACAGATGTAATAAGTTCCTTTCAAAAAAAAACATTCTTTAAAAACATAAAAACATATAGCTAAACGGGGGAGAAAATGATAAGGTTCAAACAAGTAGCAGAGATTGTCTAAAACTTTGATATTTATACCTAGTACCGAGGTGTTCAAAAAACGTTTACTTTAAGTAGATCGTGATTTTTTTTGTGATTACTTCTTAATAGTTCAAACAGTTGTTAAAAACTTATCCAGTCAAATTTTAAGAAAGTAATCGTCTTCGATTACAGCTTTTAGAGGTTACAAGCTACATTTAAAAATTTTTCTTTTTCAATGCGCCTTTTTGACTTGTGACTGGAATAATTATACTACTTTGATTGTACCACGATTGTAAACGATTTTTGGCTTCGTTCCCCTTCCAGCTCATCTATTATACTACCTTAATAAAAATTTATTAAAATTTCAATTCCTTTTTGTAAAAACCAGAAAAAGGTAACCAAAGAATGTATATAATTAAAAAGGGTTTGACAATAGCAAAGTAAACACAAGAACACAGTATTAAAGGTTCGCTAGAACACAACGTTATATTTTGTTATTGAGGTGCCCCAACGTTATTTTTGTTGTTAAGGTGCCTTTAACACGAGGTTGACGCCTTCTTCCTTACCGTGACGCGTCCAGAGTTCGTTTCGAACCTGGATCTCCTGCTTCTAAAGCAAGCGCTCTAACCAATGTGACCGCACGTTAAAAAAAAAGTTAAAATATCCAACAATAAAAGTTCACAAGAAAACGTTAAAAAAATACACGAAGAAATTCAATAACTGGGAAACTTGCCACATACTTGGAATTCCAAGCATTCTCCCGGAAAAGATCTCTTCTGAAGCAAAGGTGCTTGTAACAATGCTTTTTTTAAAAAGAAAAAAACCAAGTGTTGTAATCAAAAAAATCTAAATGTCTGTTTCTTAAAAACACTAACAATGATTCCATTCACAATAATTCCATACTTGTTATGCATTTGCGTGAAAAATTTGACTGAAAAGGTCCTAATGTTTTTCCTTATAACTTGGTCAAACTAGAACAGAAGTGGTGGCTTTTTGAAAACTTTTCTTAGCATTAACTCGACTATTGTGAATGAAGAGCGAATTCAAACAATAAAAATGTTGCTAAGATATAGATTATATATTTTGCATTCAAAAAACAAAAATATTTTCTCCCAAATACTAAAACAATATCAAACAAACTTGATATTTGATTCTTACTTAATGTTACTTATTGTGGTACAATTTGGTCAATATTTTATGTAGACTTAAGTCTGATGCAAGTATGCGCCTTTGCAGATTATACAACATCGAAAAATTGTTAAATTGTTAATAATTTGGTTATGTTAGCAACTTATACAAAATTATGTCGCAAGAGATAAAAACTGTTCACATGTTGACTAATTGTAGGCTAACTCATTCATTATAGTTAACAAAAAAACAATCATAAAATTATAGTTAATAATAAAACAATCATAAAATTATAGTTAACAATAAAACAATCATAAATAATCATAAATGGAGGACTTCTTATAGTTTACATTATAAACAACTCTTTTATGCTTAATTTGGATTACAGTTTGATAAAATAAAATTAAGGAGTTTTCGCTTTTTGCCTTACCCAAACTTAAATTTAAAGAGAAGACTTTTGGATTTCATTTTAATAATTAAAAAAAAAACATAAACATCAAAGTCTTCAATCAAAACACTTCAAGTTCATGTTTTGATTAAAATAGAAAACTTTGCAGTTTAATTTTTATTGTGTGAATTGTACCTAGCAATTCGATCTTATCCGAATCTCATTTGTATCTATACAAAAACAAAGTTTGAGAATTTTGATAAGTTTCGGTTTTAACGAATTTTGGTTTTAACTTGTGTTTGCACTCATATTTATATAGTATTCATATTTAAAGTGCTGATACTTTTTTCTTTATCTACTGATAATTCTTCTTAAGATTTGTTTCTAAAGAGAGTTGTTTTGATTATAAGAAAAAATGATTTGTGATATCGAAAAATCTTAATATAAGAAGTCGATAACAAAATGAGGGGGTATTATTGTCAAGTTTTGATAAAAAAAAGAAGGGGGTGCTTAAAAAAAACTAATTTAGCCTTTACGAATAATATTTATTAAGTTCTCTATACGCAGTGCCAAATGACCAGGCTGCTTTTGGCGCATAGTTATTTGTCATAAACAATGGAGGATGAGGGGGAGAGGAGAGGAGTGGTGATTGTCACAAATGTGATAATCGCCCCCATCACCCCTCCCCCCTCCTTCCCTCCTATGGATTCGGTTCTAAAGCAAGTGCTCTAACCACTGCGTTAAGCACGACTGCTCAAATTTAACTATTTTTTATTACTAAATTTAATTTTTTTCGCAATTATTAAAAAAAAAAATTTTTTAATTATTTAATTTTTATAAATTACTAATATACATTTTTGAATTTTTTTTCCTCAAATTAATTGTGGCCTTCGTCAACATTTTCCGGGCCTAAATCTGTTCCCAGTCTAGCCCTGGCCTAATATTGGTTTCACATAAAAATTTCAAGGAAAAACAAACTTTTTTAAAATATTTTAAAACACTTTCACGTAATTTGACATTTTGAAAAAAAATATTATAAAGACCTCAAGCCTTTGAAAAAATTGCTATGCTCAAGCCTTTGAAAAAATTGCTTGCTATTGCTGGGTCATAATCTAAAAAATACCTTTAAAGCTTTTTGCAAATTTCCTCTGTTAAAGTAAATCTATTTAAGAATCACGTCATTAATACAACAACAATAACATCAAGAGAAAGACCACAAAATATAATATGAATTTTTTAAAATTAATTATATATAAAGAATTTAACAAACTTACAAACGATCTAAACATTATTCTGAGCAAAATCCTACTATGATTTAAAACTTCTTCGCCGGGAGTATGATAAGCAAAGTAATCTTCTCATTACATTTTCATTTGTAACTTTTCGATAAATTTTTTTCTAAAAAACTCTCAAAATTTTTAATATTTTTATTTCGGCTTTATGAGATACGTGGCTGATTCGGCTTGTTTCTCACTTTTTTAAAGTAACTAATTTGTGAATTTAATCCTTAAAACAAGAATAACCTTTAAATTGCTACACAACTCAATCAAGTGTCTTTGGATCTGAGAATCCACACTCTATCTGGATTCATAGTTTGAAATGTCTGTTACATATTAAACAGAGAATAAGACCAGGGTATGACAATTCCAGATTTTTTCATGCAAACACAGCTGAGAAGAAACAATTAGTTGCAAGTAAAAAAAAAGAAATGTAAGAAAAAATAAACCTGGACTTTTGTTGATGTTGCAAGAAATGAAGGCTCTAGTACATCCAACAAAAAAAACATAACAAGGACAGCACACAGTGGGACGAAATCCCGATTTTGTGGCCAAAATTCCCAATTACCGACCTGAGGGTTTTCGAGGTCGCTGATTACGAATCTGAGGTCAGATTTATAAAATTCCAAATGACGGCTCCAATATGGCGGCCAAAACTGTTCATACGTTGAAAATATGAAATCTCATGTAGTTTGGTTTTCGAGGTCATTGCTTATGATTCAGGAGTTAAATTAAAGCAAAAACATTGTAAAATTATTTCCAAATTTATACTATTAATAAAAAAACAAAAATTTGTAATTTTAATTACATTATTTTTTTTATATTGGTAAAAGATTAAGTCACATATATGTAAAAAAACTGTTTATTTAATCCTAGTAACAAAAATCACGTATGTCATATTCATCAATGTTTGAATCATTCGATTCGGAATCTGATGTTGAACCACTTGTATCTAAATCAGAATTGTTCCTTGTTTCTTGTCTGGTGACTTCAAGTTGTTTTAACAACTGTATAGCTTCTTGATGTAGAGACTTTGCCGGTCTCTGGGGCAATTTCCTGATGCTCGAGAGAAATGGATCTAATGTCAATAAGAGCCTATTAAAAATGTCTCTCATGTTCGATTCTCTTAAGCATTTTCTTGAATGATGTAATCTGAAGTTTTTAATGTCTTTATTGCGTGACTTTTGGGCATCTTCAGAAAGTTGTCCAATCGGTAAAAGGGCATATTTTACAATTTCTGCTCCATGGATCAACACTTTATGTACAGATGTAGGCATGTAATACCATGAATATAAAGCAACAAGTAAATGGGCAGTATTTACACAATAGTCTTTGAATTTTTCGTCATCTATATCAAACCCGCTCGAAATTACCTGCAAAAAAACATGAAATCGATGAATTAAATTTTCATCGAGTCCTGTTATTTCAGCAGATATAGCAGCATTTTGAAAAAATGTATTTCCATCGTTAGAGCTTCCATATCCTGGCTTTGGTCGATCAACGATAATCCCCAGCTTTATCCTAAATTGAGTCTGTATTTCTTCCTTACGTATTTTCACATTCTTTTTATCTTCCTCTCGACGAGTTTGCCACTTTTCAGTTGTTAGTTTACACATGCAAACAGCACTCGAAAAAACGAATCCATGCATGCAATGTAGATATACCAAATCTTAAATTATCTGTAGTAATGTCCATTTTTATAATGTTGCTGATGTCATTAAATTCTTTAGAGGAAGCTTTGCACAGGAAGCAGCGTTGTGCAGAAGTGGTACCAGTTACTGCATTATAGACTTTACCGTCTATCATCGTAAGTGGGCATACAATAAGTTACTGAAATGGATTTGCTATTTTGTTCATTAGCATATGGTGCAAGACCCTCAATCTGCAGTTCAATGTCGGTAACTTCTTTCAATGTTTACTGTACATCTTCATGTACAAACTGCAATCGTATTGGTCTACAGAATCGCGGAGATGATGGTCTACGATTTTTCCACACAATAGTTGCTTCACCCGTCTCGTGATTGTTGTGTATTTTATAGGTACAAGAGAAGTATAAAAAGTGCTTTCATCAGATTTTCCAGTCTCAATAAATTTTTGTTTATACACACTTTGCCCGCTGCTTCCATCACATCCCTATTTACAGTAAAGTACTAATTTTTGCAGAATTTTCGGATTTAGAATATCAATGACATCAGCCTAAAGTTGTATAATTTTAGATGTGATATGATCAAGTAAAGCCTGTAGTTCAATTTATGCGCACGACTCACTAACAGTTGCGTACACAACTGATGGATAACAACGTTTTTTTGCTTTTTCTACTTCAAGGTATGATGGGTATAATTTGCATTTATGTGCTCAAGCTACATTTCTTGATATTAGTAAGAGTGCTTTGATTCTCCTTTCTCGATGATTAAAGAAAGTGATTCGTCTGGGGTTAAAGGTACTTCATATTGTGAACTAACAGAGGATATATATTTTGAGGCTCTTGTTGGGGTTGTTAACATGACATCTTTAACAACTTGAACAGCATGTCCTTAAACTCATTTGAGCAGCATATGTCAATTCTTCTGTAGAAAAAGTAGAACGTATTTCTTGAGTCTTTCGCCTATTTGATCTATCACTAGATGAAGCAAAGGATTGCGAAGGTCGCCCACATCTTCCTTTTTTACTATCATTCTTCACAATCTTCTCAGGTGTTGTGCATTCAGTATTGGATAATTTCGAAAATTGTACGGTGCCCTTCAACCATTCTTCATTTTTTTTCAGTAAAATATCTTCCCATTTTCCTGCTGCTCTCCGTCTCGATCGAAAGTTTGCAAATAACCGTGATGAAATGTCATATGTCATCCTCGCCTACTTGTATCACATATTCCGTTTTTTTGAAAATTGCATCTGTCAAAACATCGATGATGAATTTATATTCATTTTTTAAACTGTCTTTCACCATAAAGAATATATCTTTTCTTGAAATATCCATATTTGAAGTTTGGAAGACTTTGTAAAAAAAAATACAGTTATAACTGCTGAGAGTTCTTTGAGGACTATTTTATAAAATTTTGAGATTATCATAAAACGGAACGAGAAGTAACTTGTAAAGCATATATTTAAAATAATAAATTATTGTATTAAAATGTAATTAGTGCCATTAAATAATGTTAATTCACTAATTTCCATGACCATTATAAGACATTAATCTATGTTAATAGATTAATGTCGCACCATGCGTTCCTCCATAAAAACTTGTCTCACTATTAAAACGGCATTCAATGGCAGCCAGTTTTTTAATATGTTATATTTAACACTATACATTATCAATTCCTTGTCGAAAGAAGGTGGATAACCGCGGTTAAATTTTTAAAACTACATTAGAAAATCAATTTTAGATAAAAAGTTTACAATTTTTTGTTTACTTGTCACGTGATTTAAATATTAAAAAAATTAAAATTAGCAATAACTGTGCATAACTATATATTCTACATACCTCCAGAAAGTGATTCCATTTTGCCGAATTCCAATTGAAATAGTTTCTTCAGTTTAACAGCACTTTAAAATAGGCAAGAATTTTTCGACGTGTCCACTTGTTTAGTACGTACCGAACGGAGGCTAAATGTCAACTGATGTCCAGGCCACCCTAGAGCAGGTATATACCTGCCCTGTTCGGAATTTTGTTCTAGGACTATCTTTAAACAAGATCTGAACGTAAAAAGACGAAAATATAAAACTCAAAAATTTGACTTTTGACCACAAAATCGGGACTTCGTCCCACGGTACAGCAGGACCACAAAACATTTGCTGAAATACTTAGAATTGATTTACGTTTTTTTTAAAGAATCTACATTATCCTTTGTGTGTTGCTCTGTAAGAACCCAATAAATCCAGATAAAATAATTGTATATTGTAAAATTACACTTATCTCTTTCTCTTTGTTTTTCTTACAACCGTTTGAATCAACATTCATCTTGAAACTCCAGCAAGCATAAGATACTATTTAAAATGAGTCATTAAGTTTTTCATTAAAATATCTTTTAAAATTAATTAGATTTATTGGATGCTTACACAACAACAGGGTTAAAGATATCAGCTTTCTAAACTGTTTATATACAGAAAATCCAGTCTGTTAACAAACAGACAAGGTTATCAATTCAACTTTGAAGATTAAATGAAGACAATTATTAGACGGCTCGGGTAGTTAGATTTATCCGTAAATTTCCAAATCCTATTTGCAGCGTGATTCATTATTCCTTGAAACCTCACAAACGCACTGACACTGAAATTTGATGTATGGGGTCTTTCATAAAGTACGTACGCATGTAAGAATAAAAATAAGAGAGATTCCATTAATTTTATTTTTCATCAAATGCTTTAGAATTTTTTTATCGTTTAAAACTTTGTTAAAATAAGAGCACGAGGATTTCTGTGTCAACTCTTTATTTTTTTTTAACGATCTACTTTTCCAAGACATTATTGACATATCTTTAACTAATTTTGATGGCGGAACTTGTTGCAAATTGTTTATTCTATCTTGCTGTTAAGGTTCATTTACAACAAATATCATATTTAACCATTTCTTATAATGATTTATAAACATCTCTTTTTGATTACCTGTTTTATTTCATTTCTTTTTTAGCCTTTTAGTCTTTTTTAGTTAACTTAATGTGGCATTAATGTGCATTGGATAACATTTGGAAATCAATATTCAAACTTCAATATTTTTTTCCTTATTAAACTTTAATAAAGGAATAAAAAATGGCTTTTTATATTAAAACTTGGTCTCAGTTATTATTATTTGATATTTTCTGCTTATTGCTTATTTTGATTATTCACGAACCCACATAACACGTTCTATCCAATACGATTCGAGAAAATTTCGAGAGTAATTTTCGCATAACACTTTCTATCCGATACTATTCGAGAAAACTTCGAGAGTAATTTTCATGGTACCGTGAATACCACGACTAATAGAACTGGCTCTGAGTAGCACAGACCTGTATTTCAGGCAATCCCTTTTCTTATGTCTACAAAAAATAGGTTTTAGGCAATTATTTTCAATACTACTCACTTCGCGTAAGACTCGCTTTTTACTGATTTACTTAAGTGAGGTGCCTGGAATACACGTAAAGAAACCCTGAGTAAAGTTAATTTATTTAACTCGTTATTAAAAAAAAAATACTGCAGATGTGTGCACTTACTAAAACAAATTAAAAAATTATTAATAAACTATGAATTGACTAAGATTCAGCCATTAACGTACATATCGCCTTACCCACTCGGTCACGCTAACGTCTTTATAAGTGTGTAAATTAAATTTATGTAATTAAATTTTTGTGCATATTGGTCTTTGGGGTTGTCCATAAATAGTCATTCATACTTAGAAAGATTAAAAGAATCCCCAGATCCCCATCTGTAAAAAACGTTCGATAAAGTAATGGGGATTCTAACTTAAAGGAATATTTCTTAATTTATAATTTTTTTCTAAATTATAATTTTTAATTCATAAAAAGAGGGGGGATTTCAAAAGCGTATGTACTTTTTAGGAGGAATGGGGGGGTGAGAGATTAAAATTGCTCATGGCAATAGAGAGGAAAGGGTGTCAAATTTATAAACTTTTGACGTACGTACTTTTTGGAAATAACTTTTAATGTAACTTGCTAATTTTGTAAGTTTAATGATGAAACAATTATTTCATTTAAAACGTAAGTACTTAATATTAATTGAACATGTTAAAAAACATATTTTTTAAACGCATTTTATATATAATTTCCGAAAATAAATAATAACATTTTCACAAAAAACTAACTGCTGCATTATGGATAAAAAAAGCCAGCGTCTTTTTGACTTGAACGCTTCAACAATACTAAAAGCAGAAAAGCTTGTCAAAAAAAACTGATTCAAAATGGAATGAAATAAAAACTGATACAAATTCAAAAATTAAAGCTGAAGATTGGTTGCGAGAACTAAAGACCTTTTCTTGAACCAAAAAAATCACTCCTAACTTTTTGGGTTAAACAAAAATTATATAACTATAAAACTGAATCTACTAATGTACATAAAAAAATACCTCCGAATCCAAAGGTTCAGTCTGATGGACAAAGTGACAATAGTATTACTATGACTCAAGACCTATTTTTACTTATGAACCAAAATCTACTAATGCCCATTCAACAACATCAACAATTTCCACAACTCAGCCGCAATTGCAGACACCGACAGGGGGTGGATTCAGACTTTCTAACAAGGGGTAAGATTTTCAGTTTTTTTGATTTGATGGACTTAGACCATCTAGTAGAGTTAGTAGATTGAGACAATCTAGTAAAGATTCTTAAGTTCGAGATTACCTAGTAAGGATTCTTAGGTTCGAGGTCTAGTAAGGAGTTCAAAATTTTTATGAACTGGTGGATTCAGAGAAGTGGGGGCAGTTTTTTTTTTAAATCCTCTTATTTAACAATAAAATCAAAAATTACAAATTTAATTATTATTTCGAGTGACACCGAACCTATATAATTATTATTATATAGGTTCGGTGTCACTCATATGTGACGCATCTGACCAAAACCAGTCGGATGTCGCGTTTTGTTATATTGAGAAAACCATCAAAACATCTTATATCAAAACCTTATATCAATAAAAAAACAAATCTAACTATTTTGTAATGTAAAAAAATAATGTTAAAATAATCGGAATCAGAACAAAAATATTAAAGGAGTAAGACTAAAAAAAAATGAAAAAAAAAAGAGAGAATAAACGAATAAGATGTGTGTGAAAAAAATGTACAAGAAAACACAAACTTAAATAATATAAGCTCAGAAGGATAGTGTGAGAGAAAAAAATTTCCGCAGACAAATATAAAAAAACAAAATAAAGGCAAACTGAAATTAAATTGAGGTTTTTAGATTTTATTATTTGTTAGCAGGCAAGCCACAAATCATAACACATTTTTAGTTAATTTTTTTTTGAATATCAGTTTTATATTATCTTAATCAATGTAACTGTAAAATGATGTTTCATATTGATATCCCAATAGTCCGATTTAAAATTCGCATCTTAAAAATTAAATTAAAATTTCATATTATTTATAAAAGACCTGCCAATTAAAGGGGAACACATAAAGTACGTACGCAGTATAAAAATTGATTTAGAACCCCGTCCTCCTTGTACGTTTCTGTATGCTTTCAACGACTCCCCTTCCCCCTTTCTTTGCGTATGTTCGCATTATTCATTGCAAAATCAACCCCCTCCCCAACCCATAAATTTTTCAAACATTAAAAACAAAAAAACTTTAAGCTCATTTGACATGCTATATAACATAAAATTGCTTTTTTAAAATTGTGAAATTCTATGTTGTTGTTTTTTAAAGTTTTAGGAGAGATAGAGATCAAGAGATAATAAACCGCGTACGTACTCGTTTTTATGTAACCGTCATCCCCCATACCTGCGTACGTATTTTATGAAAGTCTAATTTGTTTCCTTCTTTTTCAAACAACATGCTGTGTTAAAAATATAGATATACAAAAAACATATTTTTAAAAAGCCTATGAATACGCCCCTGCACACAGATTGACATTCTGAATTCTGTTTTAGTCGGCTTGTGCGAACGACGAAAACGGCTAAAAATGTTTTCATATAAACAAGATGCAAATTTAGAAAAAAAAAAAATTATAATAATTGAAAGGAAAATCAACCTTTATTACTTGAAACTATTGTGAATATTGCTATGCATGGATAAGCATTTCATGAAAAAAGGTGATGTAGGGGAGCATGTTGTACCTTTGACCACTTTTTGCTTTAAGGCGTTTTTTGCGTAGTCTATTGAGTAAATTTAAACCATTCAAACTATATAATATTCTCTCATATTTTGCTCAAAAATTATACTGATGACTTCTTTTTCATTCGACCAAGAAGTATCTTTTTCCCGCGTTTTAAAAAAAGAAGTCAATTGGTCAAAGGTACAACACGTACGTTGTATCTTTGACCGATGCGCATTGTTCCTTTGACCAAAATGTTATTATTAAAAAATCATGCAATGTTTGAACCTCTTTAATATTTTAGCTTGTTATATATTATATAGCAACTTCTGGCCTACCTTATATCAATAAAAAAACAAATTTAACTATTTTGTTATCAATCCTAATTAACTAAAAAAAAATTAGAAAAATCAATCCTTACAATCTTGCAAAACTTGTGTATCGAAGTTACGATACTCAGTATTACTAATAGTATTACTATTTTTTTAAAATAAAATCAGTTATTATAACTATATAGATAAAGTCACATATTTTCTTTAGTTTTTGTTGGTCAAAGGTACAACATCCTAGTCTGGTCAAAGGTACACGAGATAGGTTTCTTTAACAATTATCCCCATTTACGGTCAGATATAATCATCCAAACTTTTCCATAACAAAAAAATGATGTTGGGCAATGTTTATAATGTCGTAGATGAATCAAACAACAATTTATCACATTTTTAAAACCAGAATAAGATTAACACAAATATTTACTTTTTAAGAGCTAAATCTTATAATTAGTTGTGGATCGATACCATCTATCCCAAGTATGATGTTTTACGGTAAGAAGAGTCGTCATGGACTATTATTTCAAATGGCACTTCACGTTTTTTTAAAAAATAATAGCTAGCCGACAGAGTAGAATGACCAAAGGTACAACGTGATCAACAGGTACAACAAGTTCCCCTATAAAGAAGTATCAAAACGTTAGACCATCTGGGTGAAAAGTTGAAAATTATTTGCCAATAACTTTCCAACATTTTAAAAAATTGACGACATCCTTACTCACTCTTTAAATCCGTTTTGGTTCCATATGACTTGTACGATGCAATGACATCGATGACAATTCGTAATTAATTATAAATCTGCAATAAATGTCACAAATACTTTGCATCAATGATCATGCTACGCAGTCAGTACTGTAACACATTCAGTAAATTCAGCCGTTCCATCCGTATGAGTCAAGCCTCATTTCCACATCGACAACAAGCACTAATGGTTAATCGCTGTCGGTGACTTGAGAATAATAATTTTCTGCTAACTTTTTAATTAAAGGAACACTTTAGGTCTTATTTGTTATAATTGGTTCAAACTAGATTCAAAAAGAATCAAGTTATACTTGATTGTTTAAATGTTTAGATCATTTATATCTAAGCATTTAAATGTTTAGTTCATTCATGATGTGCGATAAATAACTGTGAAATAAAATACTTTTTTGATTATGCAATACAGTATTATTACGAACGAATAATTAATAGAAAGATGTTCGTTTATTTATCACAACTATTTATCGCAACCGTATTAATAACTATTAATAATAATAAATACATGACAATAATAGTGATTTAAAAAATCGTATGAGCTTAATTAATAGAATTATCCAATAATTATCTTGGGAAAGAAGTTAGAAAATTAAAAAAAGCTTTTTATTTTTTTATTTTTTATATATTTAATTTTTATGCTCATTTTTTTTATTAAAGACAATATCAAATTTTTTCATCGACTACTTTTTATATATAAGACAATTACAGGCACGAATTATTTGCAGTATTTTTATCTAATAAAAGAAGAGTACGTTAAAATTGTAATTTAAAACGTAGTTCAGATGTTGCATTCCCAGGAAAAAAGTTTTATAGAATTTCTATAAACTTTTGGAACATATGGTCTATAGAAATTCTATAGAATTCTATAGAATTTTAATAGAATGTCTATTAATTTCTATAGAACTTGCTATAAAACTTTTTTTTCTATAGAAAAAAAAGTAGAAAAAAAATTCTATTGGAATTTCTATAGAAATTAACAGAGATTCTATAGAAATTCTATAGAATTCTATAGAATTGCTATAGACTATATGTTCCAAAAGTTTATAGAAATTCTATAAAAATTTTTTTCCTGGGTTATCTAGAACAAAAATAAGGTTACGCATTATTGGCAGGGACAATATTTTTGGCATGCTAAACTTGTTTTGTTATTAGTGCAGTATAAAACATTAAGAAAATTTGTAGTTTTCTGATTTAAAACTTTCCTATGGAAGAAAATTTAAAAGTTATAATTTTTGCAATATTTTTGAACAAAAAACTCTTTTGTTTCAAAATATTCCGAAACAAAAACTTATTTAATTACTGGCGTTTCTTTTAAGCACTTCTTTTAAGGAGCATCTTGGATAATAAAAATTCAAAAATGTAAGATGATGCGATATTTTTTTAAAAAAAAAGCAGACAGTGGTTTTAAGGATTCGGTAATTTCATTTTTATTCCTAAAAGCGCTCCCGTATTTATATGTATATATATATATATATATATATATATATATATATATATATATATATATATATATATATATATATATATATATATATATATATATATATATATATATATATATATATATATATATATATATATATATATATAATGTTTATTAGCATGTTGATAATTAAAAAGTTATGTAATATAAACACTCACGAAACGCAGCAGATGATACAGCAACCGCTGAGCAGAAGAAGCGAATATAATCTTCATATCTTTTGCGAATTGGATTAGGATTATCCAATGGAAAAACCATTTCAACGAAACTTGTATTATAAACTAAATATCTTTTTAAATAAAATTTTTTCATTAGCATAATAGTTATATAATCATATATAACGAATTTTAAAGTAATAAATAAAATTTTTAACGGAAAACAAACAACGTATTTTTTACTTATATTGAAAATACTTATTATTGCTATATATCAAGTTATATGTTACTATATTTTTGGTATAAACATGTAGTTTATATATATATATATATATATATATATATATATATATATATATATATATATATATATATATATATATATATATATATATATATGTATATATATACATACATATATATATATATACATATATATATATATATATATATATATATATATATATATATATATATAAATATATATATATATATATATATATATATATATATATATATATATACTTACATATATATATATATATATATGTATATATATGTATATATATGTATATATATATATATATATATATATATATATATATATATATATATATATATATATATATATATAAACACTACAAGAAGCAAACTTTTTATACTTCTAAAATAATATTTTGAATGTTGTACACTATGTATCTTAAGCAAATATGTTTTCTCTTAACATGATAAAATCGTGTCACATGATAGAGCCGAAAATATTTATCCTCGAAAATATCACCGAAATATTTAAAAGCCGAAAAATTTAGAACTGAAAAGTATACTTTCATTGCAGGATCGAATTACAAAATCCTTTCTTGCGCCGAAAGTTTTAGAACCGAATTTTACAACCGAAAAAATTTGGATCGAATTACAAAATCCTTTCTTTTTATAGATTAATTTAATTTAAAAATTTTATTTCGCGACTTTCGATCAAAAATTCGATCGAAATTTTTTGGTTCTATTATTATTTATGACATTTCGATTGATAATTCGATCGAAATTTTTTCGGTTCTAAATACAATTATGACTTTCAATCGAAAATTCGATCGAAATTATTTCGGTTCTAATTTTTTTCGTGAATATTTTCGGTTGTGTAATAAATTTCTCATATTCGGTTCTAAATCGAAGTTTACGATTCGGTTGAGTCATAGGACGCCGATAAAATAACATTTGTCTTGCTTGTTATTAATAAATGTTAATAACGCTAAGAAGCGCAAAATATTCTTTTTAACTTGGTCCAAAAGAAATAATGCTAAACTAATTTTATCGAGGTAAGCATACGGGTAAAGACGCAAAAAATTTTATTTTTATTTTACCTGATTATTCCAAACAATTTTAAATAAATTAAAGTTTAAATTTACATAAAGACAATATTTAAGTAACATTACAAAAAGAAAAAAGTTCTGTATAACATAAATTTTATTAGATTTTCGAATTATAATTTTTTTTTTTTATTTAGTAATTTTAAAGTTCTTAAAACTTTATTCTAAAAAATCTAAACAAAATTTAAAATAAAAACAGTAACTGTCAAAACTGGGTATCAAAACTCGAATATTCTATAATCAAAAACATCTGTAAAAACTCCCACTCATTATATTTCAGCCAGGCAAGTAAACATGAACAGGGTCGACCTTTTGGTAGAAATGCCTTTTTCATACGAAAACATCAATTTCAAAATATTATCTCTATTTACGAAGATGATAATATATTTGCAATAAAATTACAACAAGGTTATATCGACATTATTGTAGTTGGCATTTATCTAACCTCTTCACGAAACAATCAAACATCATTGGAAAAATACAAAAGTCAATTAGACATACTTAAAGGAATTATAAATAGTCATGAGGGTAATGGCGAAGTAATTATACTTGGAGATTTCCAGTCATTTCCGCACGGAATATACGATCTATTAGAAAGAACTAGCTCTAAGAGAAATAATTATTCTTTGATTTTATCTGAATTTATTGAATCAAACGAATTAGAATTAGTCGATGTAACTAAAGGGTCTGGTCCTGCAATTACTTACCGACATCTTACATTACCAAACTTATCGTATATTAATCATATAGCTATTTCAAAGCATACATCTCTTCTAGTATATAAATGTATCGTTATTCCTCCTTCTTTTCAAAATGTAAGTGATTACTTGCCGCTATCGATTTCAATTGGACTTAAAGGTCAATATTATCAAGAAAATATAAATAAAGTAACAGAGGATTTTAAAGATATTTCTGGAATAATCTAGACTTTATAAACTTATATAAGGATCACTTAAATACAAGTTTTAATAATCTTAACCTTATTGGTAATTTCGAAAATGAACTTGCCCAAATCTATACTACTATTAATAATAGTGGAGCATGGGCTCTTAGAGAACACTTAAAGTCAAAAAAACGATCTAATTATTCAAAATCCTGGTGTACTCCCGAGTTAACTCGAAGTAAAAAAATTCTTTCACATTATTTTCAAATATGGAGGGAAACGGGATTCGTAAAAGACTCCACCTCTTCTATCTTTAATCGACACTTCTTTGCTAGAAAGAATTTCCGCAAAGCCGTCAAATTTTTAATTAATTATGGATCAAGCCCTACATCTATGTCAACTTCAACTATTATACCGCTAGTCAAATCGTATAAAAAATCACTTACCGACCCAAATAACTACCGAGTTATCAGTAATATTCCAATATTTACGAAACTTTTAGAATACCTAATTTTACTCATCAGTCCTGAGATAAAAGAAACACATCCCCTTCAGTTTGGTTTCAATAGTTCTTACTATTGAAAGTTCGACCTTGCATGCTGTTATAAGCGAAACAATTAAGCATTACAACAACAATAATTCGCCTATTTATTTATGTTCTTTAGATGCTGAAAAAGCTTTTGACAGCTGCAACTGGGTCATTCTCTTTGATAAACTTTACTATGATAAAAACTTACCTCTCCAAATAGTTAACACTATATCTTCTTTATACCACAAAAGTAGTGCAACTGTCTCTTACCTAGGTTCCAAATCAGTTTCATTTGCTCTTAAGCAAGTAGTGAGACAAGGATCCATTCTGTCCCCTTACCTATATAACATATACACCGAAAAGTTACTCGAAACTATAAAAAATGATAACGTTGTGGGTACTTCTATACATGGAAACTTCACAGGTGTTGTTGCTTATGCTGACGACATCATTCTTCTTAGCTCTACTCTATCTGGTCTTGAAAGGCTGATTACAACGTGTAATATTTACAATAACTTAAACGGCATAAAGCTCAATGTTGTCAAAACGGAACTGTTGCTTTCGGGAAAAAGACAATTAACTAATTGCAAGATAACCCTAGACGACCATCAAATAATACCAAATGAAAAACTTAATCATCTAGGCTTTATTTGGGATACACAAAAATCTATTTTTGCCTCTCAATAGAACAAATATTAACAATAGGGTATCAAATTTCTAAACAATAGTGCAAACTCTGATTCAATCTGGTATCCGGTTTGTACATCCATCTTTAATTATTCAGTTATATACATCTTTAGCAGTTCCGACGCTAACGCATGGTCTGGAACTCTGTGAAAATAGAGAGTCAACAATGCAAATACTTAATAAACTCGGAAGAAATGTAGTTAAGTTATTTTTCTAATATCTCTAAGTATTGCAAAAACTATATAAACTCTCTATTTAAAGTTCGGGATATATTAACTTACATACAACAAAATAAAATAAACCTATTTATCCGTCTTTTAAATAATAAAGTAACTTTTGAAATCATCAATTCTCAGCTTAACTATTGTTCATTAAAATATTCATTTTTAGATGATATAAAGGAATTATATAAGATCCGTAAAATAAATGTAAAAAACTTAATTCAGGATAAGAAGAAAGTGAAAATTAATATTTCAGCAAGTATAATTCCTGAAGATACTTATCAAATTTTAGTGCATGCAATTCAATGTTGGAATGCAAAGCAACAGCGAACAATTTTCAAAAATACTATTGAAGAAAACATTATCAAGTGATATACTTTATTCTCTCTTTATAAATCTTAAACCATTTTTATGTATTTTTACCTGGTAAACACATTTACAGAGGGTGCTTAATAAAATAATAATATATATACTATAAAAGTGATTAGAAAGTCATAAAGCATGTCTAATTCATACAAAAAACTCGTCTTGTTTATAAAAAAAAGTATGTCTTGCTTATCAGAAGTGTGACAGTAATCTGTTGAATAGTTTTTGAGTAAGAAATTTTAACTTCTCATATAGCGATAAACAGAATAAATCTATTTAACTTCATGCAACACGAACTCATCAGCCTCAGATGAAGAATAGGATTTAATAAAAATATAAAAAAATATATTATAAAAACTATAAGAATTTCTAAGGTAAAATTACAAAATTAGACATTTGTCTAAAAAGAAATCAAGAATATAAATTCATTGTCCAAATTATACAAATAAAGTCCATTAATTATATTGCTATTAGAAATGAAAAAATCATTTTCTATATGTAGCCTAATATTGAAATCTGACTTAATTTAATTAAATAAGTAATGTAACATAGCAGCTCATTTGAACTTTCTAAGATCGCTTAAGATTAGTTAAGTTTAATAAGTAGGACTTAAAAAAAAAATCGGAATTTTTATAACATGAGCATAATCAGAATTAAGTCTGATAATCTTTATGCAACACGGACTCTTCAGCCTCAGATGAACTGTAGAAAATATTCGGTTAAAACCATAAAAGTTTATAAGGTGATTATTTAATCTAAGAAAGATGTCACTGCTAGAATTGACGGATCCAGGAATATTTGGTGGTGGTGGTGGTGGTGGGGAGAGAGATGTTGAAATATTTTTGTATTTTTTATCACATTTGCGTCTCCTAAAAAAAGGTCCTCCATTTCTTAGATATTATAGGACATTCAGATTATGGTGGGGGAACTTACAGATCGAAATTTCGAAAATTTTAAAGAATAAAATTTTTTAAGCATTTTCACTTCCAACAAGGCTACAAGCAACCACTATTAGAGCTGGAAGTTACTGGAAGAGAAAAGATGAAGTTTATAGAGCAAGATAACGATTAACAGACAACTTAAAAGATTGCAAATTACATGAATCTGGAAAACGTGATGAAGGGAGTGTAATGATTGTTACGCAAACAATTCCCTCTGGACAATAATTTTTAACAATCATTCAAAATAACGATAAACGATTACTCAATAAGTAATTTCCTTTGGAGAATTACGCGGAAAATGATTGCTAAAGTATTCCCTAAGAGACTAATATCGCACAAGGAATACTCACTTAAAAACCGTAACGCTAAACTCAATAGAAGCTGAAATAACCACACGAGAAGACTACACACAACTAATATAATAATTAGTTAACAAATTATTATATTAATTATGTGTTATATTTTATGCGTGTTATTATTATAAAAATTGTTACAATTGTAACAATTTATTACATAGATATAGAAATAAATGTCAAACAAATATTAAAACAACTCTCTTTCCTATAAATGAGAATACGAGACATTACATGATAACAGAAGTGGATTGAAAAATTATACAAAAAGATTTTGGAAAGTGATTAACTATGAAAAGAAAATGAAACACTTATTACCATAGTCGAACGAAATGGACTTAACGTATCCAATATTGCTGTTACATGGAAAAAATGGAAATAAACAATGCAGTTATATCTAAAAGCAGCAATGTCAAATATATGATGATTTATTATTATTTAACACATGAACTTGGAGTGAAAAAGAAAATGATGGTGGTGAAATTGATCAAAGTACAAGAACTGTTTGAAAGATTCGAAGAATACTGTTTAACGAAAAGAAATCTGGTTATGGCAAGAAAAAAGTTTTCTTTCGAAGGTGTCAATGAATCATTTGATTTTTTTGTAACTGATTTAAAAAATCTGGCTTAAACATGTGAATTTGAAAATATTCAAGATGGTCTTATATTATACGAAATTACTGACGAAGTCAAATTAGACAAAGTCCGAAATAATCTACTTCGAAAAAGAGCGGATTTAACTTTAACAAAAGCAATTAGCATATGCGAGCTATAGAAGTTACAAATGTTGAAATGAAATCAATTACACACGAAAATGATGCGGTAAAGAAATTCATAAAGCCAAGACAAGCAAATACGACAATCGGACAAATACTAAAATGGAGAATATTCGCGAATAACGAAAATGTATCAAAAAGCAAAACAAACTGGGTTGAATTAAATAAACAAAACTGGAAACAAATGAATAATGGTTCAAATACAAAACAACAACAAAGGCAGTGCAAGAAATACAATAGAGCATATGAACCAAAAAACTGTCCAGTATTTTGTCAAAAGTGACAGAATTGTAACAAAAAAAATCATTGGGCGACTTGCTGCAACTCAAAAAACATACACGAAAATTGGGCTGTTGAATACCATGTTGAATTTGTATTGTTTGGTGAAATGAGTTGTAAAAAAGAAGCTTTGATAATCCTCAAAATTAATAATAAATTTGTACGTGGAAAAATCGACATTGGAGCTGAAGTTGACGTTATGCCGAATAGAGTCTACGACCAACTAACATCGAGTTAAAGAATGACTCAAATCCTGTTATTCATCCCTCAAGGAAAATTCCTGTCACCTTGAGAGAAAAAATAAAAACGGAATTGGATGAAAGGGAAAAAAACCGGAGTAGTAACAAAAGTAGATGAACTAACAGAATGGATAAATTTACAAGTAGTCGTGGAAAAACCAAACAGACTAAGACTCTGTCTGGATCCAAGAGACTTAAATAAAGCTATAAAAGAGAGCATTCCACTGGATAAAGATAGCTCTATGTTAACTACGATAAACACACCGTTTGGAAGATTTAGATTTACACGTTTACCTTATGGTATACATTCGGCGCAGGAAGTTTTTCATAAAAGAATCAGCCAATGTTTTGATGAGTTTCGTTTTGTGGAAACTGTTAATGATATTCTAATATGGGGTACAAAAGATGTAAATCACGATGAAATACTAATAAAATGCTTAGATCGAGCTTAAAAAATGGGAATGACCCTAAATATGGAAAAATGCCGATTTCAAACAAAGGAGCTGACATACTTAGGACACAAATTATCAATAAACGGAATTCAAGCAGATGAAGCAAAAATTAAAGCCATTAATGAATTACTAAAAAAATTTCTAGGCATGGTAAATTCCTACGTAATTTATTGGAAATTACGGAACAATTTCGAAATCTAATAAAAAAAGGAACACACATGCATTTCGGCAAAGAACAAGACCAATCTTTCCATGAAATTAAAAAACTACTAAGTTCTGAACAATATATGATATCCAAAAACCTGTGATGTTACGTAAATTCATGCAAAACTGGTGTTGGAGCAGTACTACTTCAAAAAAAAAAACCAATTGCATTTGCATTAAGGCATTAAGGTCAACACCACTTAGTTAAACTATGAATCATCGAAAAAGAACTTCTTGCTGTACTTTTAAGATGTGAACAACTTCACCAATATATATATATATATATATATATATATATATATATATATATATATATATATATATATATATATATATATATATATATATATATATATATATATATATATATATATATATATATATATATATATATATATATATATATATATATATATATATATATATATATATATATATATATATATATATATATATGGAAAAAAAGTCACTGTTAATAGCGATCACAAAATTTTGGAAAATATTATAAAGAAAGCGTTAGCAAACACGTCTCCACGTCTTCAGAGGATGTTATTAAGGTACATACATTGATTTAATTTATAAAACAAGTAAAGAAATGATTCTGGTAAATACGTTATCCAGAGCTCACACCAATGAAACGGAAGAATAAATACCGGAAGATGAAATGATCGCCCAAGTGGTTTATGTAAACTGTTCATCATCAGAAGAAAATCTCAAAGAAATAAAAATAAATACATACAAAGATATTACGTTAAATATATTTGGTAATTGTGTTCCAGGCTCGATAACTTGTATTTCGCATTGAAATATACAATTTATTTACTTTAATAAATTTTTGCTCAACTTGTACTGCAGAAATTATATACTTTCGAAAGCCAAAATTATTTTATGTCACAATATAAGTATTTTTTATAAAAAGTTACACTTTATAAATCCAAATTAACAGTTTTTACAAAACACGGGGGGAAGGAGGGGGTTCTAGCGTGTTTTGCGGTCAAATGCGCATTTTCTAACAGCTGTTTTATCATAATTTCAGTAGGATTTAATATGCTGATATAAGTTTTATACTTTGGTGAGAAATAAACTAAAAGATTACTTTCGACAAATCGAGATTTACTAGGTTGGCGATTTTTAAAGCCTGTTTACACTGAAAGTTTTTGTTTTTATCAGTGAATGAAAGAATAAGCTTAGGGTGGGTTGGAAAATTTTCCAGCTATTAGAATTGTTAAAAGAGTAAGTTCTTATTTAGATTCAGCGGAAATATTTAAGTTAAAAAAAGTTCAGAACATTTAATAAAATCCGTTTTTCTAATTTCTTCAGTGAGCACATAAAAGTGGTCTTATAAACCTTTTTTCAATACTAGTCTTCTTTAAGTGTATAGACAAAGAATTTGATGTAATGTAAATTACATGTAAATAACAATTTATTTATTTATTTTTATTTATAATTTATTATATAGGGTGTTCCAAAAATATGAAACCTTTTCCATAACATGAATAAATGTATTCTAAGAACAGTTTAATAAAAATGATTAAATATTTTAAATTTTTATTAGGTTAAAAAAAAAAAGTTACTTTATAGATTTATAATTATATATTAATTATATATATATTAATTATAATACATATATTATTTTATCTACATCCGATTCGGCGTGTTTTTATTTATTCAAATATAGTTTGTTTGTTTATTGTTTGTTTTAATTATATACACATATTTATATATTATTATATATAACTTTATAAATAATTGTGAAAAAATTTATTTATAAGCAAATATTTATGCTTCAGTTCGCTTATATTTTTATAGAGTTTTGACAAGTTTTAAAATCTTTTCAAGTTAATTTATTTTTAATATTTTATTTTCTAGTAGTCTTTTTAAACTTACCGTCAATAGTTGCGTTGCACATGATTTTTAATCTGTTTGTTTATTCATTTTTTGAACATTAGTTTTTCAGATCTTTATAGATCTTATTCTATTTTGCGCTTTTGACAACTTTAAAACATACTTAATATATTATATAATAAATCCGTGATTATATATATTTCCGGAAAATTAGCTACATTTTTTTTTTTTTTTTTCAGAAAATTTTTTTTATTATTATTATAAATAAATTGTTATAACACGGAAAAAATAATATTATTACGTAAAAAAATAAAAAAAATAAAAAATAAATAAATAAAAATAAATAAAAAGTTTTCAAAAAAAGTTTATTGAAACTTAAAGGATATAAACTATATCAAAGAGTATTTATCGAGTTAAAAGAAATCACATATACATACACCTTAAAATCGCTTCCACTGGTAATTGCTAAAAATGGTAACACAAAAACAGCTTAAAGACGCTCTGGAAAACGCTGATAAAATTGCCAAAGAAGAGCTTAAACAAGCTCTTCATGTAATTAAATCACTTACTGCCAGAATTGATGAACTTACTAATAGAATTGATTTGCAGGATATTGAAATAAAGTCCCTGAAAGATAGCAAAAGTAGTGAAAAGCCTTTGTTATCTAAATTAGTTGAACAAGTAAGCAAACCCGGTACACTAGCAAACGTAGCTGTAGTGAGCGCGCTCAATAAGCATAATAGGGACGTGACTAATAGAGAGAAGTGAATTGTTGTGTTTAGTCTACCTGAATCTGTAAAAACTCAACCAAGCGATATAACTAAAGATGACACCGCGGAATTCAATAAGGTTATGGCATCCTTAAATAAATCAGTCAATATAGTTAGAGTTGAACGTTTCAAGAAAAGCAGCTAATTCTGACTTTGACAAGCTTGGAAAACTTGACAAGCCCTTTAGATTTATCATCCGCAGCGATAAATTGCGATGCATTGATGTTTCACAGGAAGTTCAAATCAATGGACGTAAAAAGCATCCTTTCATCAAATGGAGAGATGCACAAGCAGCCAGAATTGCAAAAACACAATGAATCAAAGTGTTTACCTGTGAATATTTATTTAAATGCATTAAATACAAAAACAAAATCTGCTAAACCTAACCCTAAAAATACATTTTTAAAATTTTTTCATACTAACGCAATTTCCCTTAACCCAGATAAAATGAACGAATTATCTGCACTTTGTGACATAAACATGTATGATTTAATATTTATTTCTGAGAAATGGTTTACTGAAATATCTGCTTCTCAATTGAACAACTACTCACTAGTAAAGAAAAATCGAATTAGTCACGGTGGAGGTGTTGCTATCTACATCAAGTGTGATCTAGTCGTGAATGAGGTATCTGATCGTCATCTAAGAGAGATCTTAAACAACAGCAACTCCGAACAAATATGGTGTGAAATTAAAATCGGTAGCGAAATTGTTCTTATTGGTTGTGTCTATAGACCACCTTTATCGAATATGAATGATATAAATAAAACAATTATATTGGCTAAGCAAGCTGTTGATAGAAAAGCGTATAGTTGTATGTTACTAGCAGGTGATTTCAACTTTCCGGATATCAAATGGCACGATGATGACAGGATCGAATTACTAAGTGGTCAAAATAGTGCGGCAAGTGTTTTTCGTCACAAGGTCATCGCATATTGAGTTGGGATTATGTCGTCCCTTCTAAAAATGAGACTACTTTCTCTGACAAAAAATATGACTTTAATAAAGGTGACTATATAAATTTCGGTAAAAAGATAATGGAAACTAACTGGAAGCAATTATTTGAAAATAAAAACACATGAGTGCTATGAACATCTCTGCAATAAATATAATAAACTCAGCAAGCAATTTATTCCGTTAAAAAAAGTCCATACCAACCGTAATGCGCCGTGGATGAATAAGGAGGTACTGGCTATGATTAAGCAAAAAAAAACAACTGGGCAATTACTTATCTGCAACTAACTGGCGATCAGCGACACTGATTCGTGAATATAGGAAACTAAGAAGCCAAGTGCAGAAAGCATGTAAACGTCGTGTTCGAGTATTTGAAGCACAACTAGCATTAGATAAAAGTAATCCTAAAAGGGTGTACGCTTATGCTAAGGCGCAACAGAATGTTATTAGTGCTATATCTGATGCAAAAGGTGAAACGTTAACAGAGGGAATACATATCACAAACAGACTTAACGAGCACTTCAAATCAGTTTTTGTTGATGATAGTAAAAGTAGTCAGTTACCTATTTTTGAGAGAAGGCATTATCAAGAAGACTTAGGCGATATAACTATTAATTTTGAAGCGACGCTAGCTTATTTGAAAGGTTTGAACCCGAATAAATCTATTGGTGCTGATAACATTAGTCTAAAGGTACTTAAAGAATACTCAGCTCAAATGACTTACCCTCTTACTTTACTTTACAATAAAGCACTGTCCGAAGGCTCAACACCTACAGTTTGGGAACAGTCACACGTCACACCGTTGTTTAAAAAAGGAAGTCGTCTTGATGCCGCTAATTACAGACCAGTGTCTATCACATCAACTCCATGTAAAGTAATGGAAAAGATTATCAGGGAACACATAACTAAATATCTTGAAAAAACGAGCTGCATCTCACATAATCAACATGGATTTATGTCCAAAAAAGGATGCACATCTAACTTATTGGAGAGTGTCGATTACATCACGAAAGCGTTAAGTAAAAGAAATTTTGTCGATATTGCATTTTTGGACTTCGCGAAAGCGTTTGATAAAGTTTCTCACCGTAGACTACTTCATAAATTGAAAGCATATGGGATTAATGGCAATGTTCTAAAATGGATTGAGTCATTTTTGATTAGTAGAAAACAGCGAACTGTTTTAGGTGAACACTCTAGCGACTGGACCGATGTTCTAAGCGGAGTTCCTCAAGGGTCTGTACTTGGTCCAACATTATTTATCATTTATGTAAACGACTTAACGGATAAGTTAAAATCAGTTCATAAAATCTATGCTGACGATACTAAACTGTTACAAGAAATAAGACCTGAGTTTCACGATGCTGATTGCCTGATCCTACAAAATGATTTAAACATTGTCACAGAATAGTCAAAGGAATGGCTGATGGAGTTAAATGTTCCAAAATGTAAAGTTATGCACCTTGGTTATGGAAATAGTAATCATGAATAAGTAATGAATGATGGAAATACATCACTTACTCTTGAGGCAACGGATATTGAGAGGGACCTGGATATCTTCATATCTAATGATCTAAAATGGAATCAACACATACAGGTTGCAACACGTAAAGTGAATATGATACTTGGCCTATTAAAAAAGACATTTAGATCAAGAGAAAAGTTTGGAGTAAGTTATACACTACGTATGTTAGGCCGTACCTGAAATTCGCTATTCCGGTATGGTGTCCTTCCTTAAAAAGTGACATCAAAGAAATCGAAAAAATTCAGCACAAAGCAACAAAAGTATCTCATGATTTAATAGGATTACCTTACGCTGAAAGGTGTCGTCGGCTCAACTTTATTACTTTGGAAACTCGCAGAAGACGTGGCGACTTAATCCAACAGTTTAAGCTAGAAAACGGATTTGAGAGTATCAACTGGCATAATCCACCAATTCGCCGATCATCTTCCAACGTCCTAATGCGTGAATTCACATATAATAATGCTCGTCACAATTTTTTACAAATCGTATTGTCAATGAGTGGAATAACTTGCCGTCAGCATGCAAAAAGGTTCCGTCAGTTAACGCATTTAAGAATAGAATTGACAAGTATTTTTTTTCTCCAGCTGCAAACAGTACATCTTTTACTGAAGATGAGCTGCACGTTTATTAATTAATTCGTGCTTTAGCAGCTACAAATATTGGCTTTTTAGATACTATTTGTCATAGATGTAAACTTTAATTAAATGAAAGCAATCTTTTTTCCCTTTTCCCAATTTTGATATCAACTTACTTGCTATGAATAACAATTGCTTTTTTTTTTTTTACTTAAAGTTTATATTTCAAAAACCATAAATTTTTGTATAATTTGTTGGTTTTGTTTGTTTGGTTTTTAATTATTTGTCATTTTATCTACGAGGACTTATTTAAATATATTACTATTACTATTACTATTAAAATAAGAAACAAATACTTATCAGGATTACTTAAGTTAATTATCCTTTATTAGAGAATATTTAAAATTAGATGAAGTTAATAGTTATTATATTATAAATTTAGCTGAACTATCATTGTTGGAGTAGAAACAAAGTACTTTTATTTATTTTTCTACTTTAGTTATAAATATACTTCCATAAATGTCATGCGTAAGTGCTAATTGAGCCTCCAAGAGAAAGGAAGACAACTCTAGACCACCATGTTCAAAAGAAACGAGGGAGCTTCTGGTTTCAACTGCTCCATATGATTACGAACGAAAAGCTTGGCTTGTTTAATTCAACGAAAAGCTTGACTTGGCTAATTTCAAAACTATTTCAGAAGTTCGGCACATTCTTGGCTACTATTACCATTTAGTTGACACACAGCCTGCACCACCATCAAAAGTTGTTATACAAATAATAGTGATAAATTTGGAGCAGCTCTGAAACATGAAATTTAGCTTACCATCAGAAACCAAACTGGCATCACAAAAAAATTAAATAAACTTGTGGTTGAATATGTGCTTGAAGAGAAAATCAACTATGGATTTTCTTATGAAAAATTTTCTTATGCGTCTAATATTCTTGACAAAAAAAGCAAAATGAAGAGCGAAGAGCAAATATTTTATAATCATCAAATGGCTGATAGAAAGAGCTGCGTATCCACTAGTCAAAAATTGTTGAGCATTCTGCTAATAGACAATTAATACTAAAAAACCTCGATCTTGATTATCTAGAGCAATTATAATTGTATATAATTATATACAGAATCAAGCTATCAAAATGGTGATGACTCTGATGGTTTTGAGCCTTCTTTCGAATCACTCAAAAGGAAACTTTAATCAAAAGTGATTAATAATACTTCTCAAAATAAAAATTATTACTTTTTTTGTAAATATATTTACTTTAAGGCAATTTCAGTTTTTAATTAAGGCAATTTCAGTTGCTGTGATGTGCGCAGAAGCTGGAATCTCTACCCAAAAAGGAGCTAGAGTAACTTGCTTATTAAGTTATTTCCATGATGATATTCCCACTCCACATCAATCTGCTGTTTTTAGAGCTGATAAAAGATTGCAAAACTTTTTTTAAACTTATAGCAGCTTTGTCAATGGAGACATCCTTTATCTTACATTTTGATGGGAAAGCTGTGGCATCATATGATTACGAATTAAGAAAGTGGAACGTATGGTCATTGCCCTTCAGTCAGAAGGGCCAATATTTTGGTACATTTGCCTCAAAACACTACATACTAGTGGAACTTCTGAAAACCTAGCAGCTATAAAGAAAACGTTGTTAGAATATAATTTTGTCAATAAAATCCATTATCAAATGCGACTCCTGCTCTGTTAATACTGATTCGTAAAGTTAATATTATTATTTATTTATAAATATGTAAACGTCAGACGTGAAAAAAAACCCTTTTTACGTCTGACGACGGCCTGAGCTAATCAAACTGAAACATTACATAAATAAATTAAAAATTAGTACTTGGCTGTATTTTATGTTTTAGATATTAAATAAATAAAATATCAAGTACAACAAGAAATGTCATTAAAATAATATGCAATTTAAATTTTGATTGGATAACTTTGAGTTGAAATGAATGAAAGTTGCGTTTAAACAAAAATAAGTCTTATCTAGCGTAAAAACTTGTTTTTATTTACTTCGCTAGAAAATACTTCGCTATTAACTTTGTAAACTGAATTTCGATACCGACTAAAATAAAATATATTGTAACAAAAAGTAACAAACTAATAAATAAATTAATCATAAACTAGTAAACAAATAAATCAAAAACTTCTTTAGAAATCTCCCAGTAATTTACGAACTTTATCATGCAAAGTTGTCTTTGTCAACTCAGGGTTGTTTTTGTACTTGTCTTTAAAAAAGTAAACGATAAATTATTTTTGGAAATTTTATGGGTTTGGAAAAAGATACAACAATGGAATAACTTATGTATTATGCTTTTAACCTGATTTTTGCAATTTAATAAAATTACAAATAACATTGAACTTATGCGTCAGCGTGGCACTCATTGTAATCGCTTCGGAAATTCCGTCGATTACAAAAACTCGTCGTGGTAATATACTTAAATATTCAAACCATTGTAAAATCAAGATTCATGTAACTGAGAAATATTTCGGGAAATGTGTTTCATTGTTAAAAAATTTAAAAATATAAAATAGTAATATAAAAATATAAAACAGTTGGAACAGTGACAGAGACAACTGAGACAAAGCAGGTTAGCAAAAAAGAACAGGAAGCTTTACATTAAGCGTCCAAGAGATACTATATCTTAGCTTGTTTAAAATTACAAGGCAGCCCATTTACTTGCGAATCAGATGCCAATAAATATATTGAAAAAAAAAAAAGACTGGTTTAATGTCAAAAACGATTGATGAATGGGATGTTTATTTTAGCAACAGCAGAGATCATAGCAGAGAAGATACACTTTATTTAAAATCATATTTGTTGATAAAAATACAAAAAAACGTCGTCTTATGTCTACAGAAGAATAAGCTAATAATTTAAAGTTTCTACTTAACTTGGAAAGTCTTCAAAACAATTTACAGTCACCTACGATGACTTTTTTATTAGTTGTAAAGGTGATCCAAGAAGAACTAAGGGTCTTTTCACAAAGCACCGTAGAAGAACACTTTAACTAGGAAGTTTACACCTCCTTCTTTACCAATGTCGCTTATCTGGTCAGAGCCAACATCGAACCTCAGACCACTTGATTCTAAGAAAGAACACAAATCATTGCATCACGGCACAGTGGTCAGAAATGCTTGAAAATGCGAAATAGTTCAAAAATGCTAACTTTTAAAAACAAACTCAATTTTTATGACTTCATAATTTTCAAATCTTCGAGAAAATATATTTGGAATAATTTCTTTCTAATGCACTGAATTATAACATTTCGTCTCAATAAAGGAGCCTGGGTAGAAATTAAATTATAGAAACTGAAAAATATCAAAATTTTTTTACTGCTTAAGGCTAAATTTTTTAATATGTTGATTCCATTTTACAAATATGGAGATAATTTGCAGCAAGATTATTCTTGAAAGAAGTTCAGTGTAAAGGGATTAATTTGAAAGTCACAGAGAGTAAAGAATGCCAGATCGTTTTCAAAATTGACCAAATTTTTAAAAAAACTTAAAAAAGTTGAATTTCTGGTCTTTACCCAATTCTGTAAAAAATTCAAAGTATTGATTAAGAATCACTTAACCATTTATGCTTAAAATCATACCCCTACGTCCCCTTTCAAAGTTAAAATAATTAGTTGGCAATCCTGAATTGCGCGGCAAATTTACGTACGTTGCCGTATTTTTGCCGTATTTATAAGATTAAAATGTGCTTAATACCTAATTTTTTGTTGTATTTATAATACATTATGATTACGTATTTTATTGATAGAACGAAAAATATTTACTATGGATTCTACTTTGATAATAATAATGATTTCATTTAATTTAACAATTGATTGTTTTGTCAAAATAATGATTTTTATTGAAATTGGAATTGAAGACCAAATATCTATAATGAAAAAAAAAAAAAGATTTAGTAATTCGTAATCAGCATAAAAAAATTAAGAAAAAGTGGTTAAACTACACAAAATACGAAAAAAGTTAAATTTGGAACACCCCCTATTAGTAAATCTTGATTTGTCATTTCTCACCAAGTATAAATCTTATATTAGCATATTAAATTGAAATTATGATGAAACAGCTGTTAAAAAATGCGCATTTGATCGTACACCACGCTAGAATTAAATAGTTTTATGCGTGTTTTGTAAAAAGTATTAATTTTGATTTATAAACTCAAACTTTTTATATTTTATAACATACTTATATTGAAGCATTAAAAAAAAATCAAGTACAACAAGAAATGTCATTAAAATGTCGATTTTTTGGTTCTTTTTGTCGGCTTAACACATAAATCTATATAAGTATTTTGAATGCTAAAAGTGGGTCATGCGTTGCTAAAAGCTAAATCAAAGCTAAGAAATTTGCATACTTTCCTTAATTACTGTTCAAAGAACCGTTATTTCTAAAGACTAATTCAACCGCAGTGTTTACATAAATGCTTGACAATTTATGAAATTTAATTAGAAATAAAAGTACTTTGAGTTATAATGAAGAAAAGTATACAAATTTCTTAGCTTTGATTTAGCTTTTAGTAACGTATAACCCACTTTTAGCATTCAAAATATCTATATATATTTATATGTAAAGTCGACAAAAAGAAACAAATAATCGAGATAACAAGATAAAGATCCAATAAGCACAAGACGTTTTTAAGGTGATAGACTACTAAAAAATAACTTTTTGTAACTGACACTATTCCAAAAAAAATTTTGCATTTTAAATGATAAAATACATAAACATTTTTCTAATTCAAAGATCTAATTTTTTTCAGATTCTTGAATAGTCGATGTTTAAAATAACCTTTGAAAAAGATTTTATTTGGACATTTCTTATCTTAAGAACAAAAATGTCAAACAATTTGATTAAAATTAATGAATTCCGAGTTTTCAAGGAAGCAAACTATATTCTCGCAGTTTTTTTCCTTCGAACCAGTTTTTCTTTTTCGACTTCAAAAAAAACAACAACCAATGAACATAGCAGAGTTTTCATAAAAGAAGTAGCAGAGGAAAATCGAATCCAATTAATAAATATGATGGTCTATCTCAAGCAACTGTCTTTATTAAAAATGACATTTTAAGATAATTGTATAACTTTATTATTTACAAAAGTTTTAGGAAGTATTCTGCAAGGAAAATTATTATTTAATGCTCTTGTTAAAGTTTTTGTGAGAATTTTTTATAAGCTTAAACATGTTTTTTTTTATAGAGATTTTTGCTTTCAAAGAAATCTATTGGATTTGAGAAAAAGAAGCTCCATACTCAAAAAAAAGTAATGAAGATGACAGTGATTATGATGATGGAAATTGATTTTACGAAACAATACTTTATCATCTCCTTAGAATAAAAGTCTTTATCTTTTTACTCTTGTCAATGAAACTACCTGAAACTAGCTATACAATAACGTATTTACGATTTATAAATTATATTTTTTATGAAAATAAAATGTTTTTTCTTTAATTTTTCTTACTTCTTTAATCAGCAGAAAATTTCAAGAAATTTGATAAAAAAAAATTTTCTAAAAATTTCTAAAAATTCTAAAAATTTGTTCTAAAAAAAGTCTTTTGAACGTTTAAAAGGCGTTCAAAAAATGTGCTAATTTAAAAATTGGGTTTTGCACAACGTTTTTTTTTGAACGTTTGTTGTTTTTGAGATATAGCCATTTTGTACGTAAAAAAACGTTTTTTCTTTATGTTTTAAAACACTTTTAAAAATGTTTATGTGCTTACTGGGGAGGGTACTAAAGGTTTTTTACCAGTAACATCATTTCTTCAAATACTGCTACAATGAGTCGCAAGTTTCAAAACAATTTAGAATTGTTTACAATTATAAGAATAACTTCAAAGAACTTAAAACTTATAAATTAAAATTGCTCATATTTAAATGATGAATGAAAATGGAGTAACGACCTATGCTGCCCAGGTAAAATTAGGATTTAAAAGAAATACATAAATAAAGCAATAGAATATAAATACATGAATTATATATATATATATATATATATATATATATATATATATATATATATATATATATAAATATATATATATATATATATATATATATATATATATATATATATATATATATATATTAGGGGTGTACCGGATAGAAAAATTGGAATTCCGATCGGATTTGCCGGAATTGTTAATAAAATTTCGGCCGGAATTCCGTCCGGAACGAGGATTATCTTTTTGTAATTTTTTAACTTCAAAATTGAAAGTGAAAGCCTGCACCTCAGCATCGTGGCTACATAATATATATTTATAATCTATAATTTATTACATATATATATATATATATATATATATATATATATATATATATATATATATATATATATATATATATATATATATACATATACATATATATATATATATATATTTATATATATATATATATATATATATATATATATATATATATATATACATATATATATATATATATATATATATATATATATATATATATATATATATATATATATATATATATATATATGTATATATATATATATATATATATATATATATATATATATATATATATATATATATATATATATATATATATATATAAAACCTATTTCATTAACTTGATTCTTATTTCATTTAAATCTAATATGCCATTTTTATTTGTTTCTTATAATTTTATTGAAAGTTTATTATATATATATATGATAAGTTTATATATATATATATATATATAAATATATATATACTTTTATATATATATAATTTTTTTTAAATTCAAAATTATTTTTAAGAAGTTGAGTGCAGTTTTATATTGTTTTCTAACATCCTTGAGCGTAAATATTTGTTTTGAAAAGAAAAGAAAAAACTAACAAAAAATTACCTGCCTCTGAGAATTGTCTCATATTATGTTACTTGGTTTACCTATAGTTACCTATAATTACCAATACCTAAAATTACCATTGCCGCGTAAGACAATGATTTTTTTACAGTCTGTGTCACATTTTGTTTTTAAAAAAAGATTTTCTTTCTCGGAATTCCGACATTTCGGCTTGAAATATTGTAAATCCAGCCGGAACCGGAATAACCTAAAAGTCACAAAGTCCGGCGGAACGGAATTCCATCCCTAATATATATATATATATATATATATATATATATATATATATATATATATATATATATATATATATATATATATATATATATATATATATATTAGGGATGGAATAATATAAATATATATATATATATATATATATATATATATATATATATAGAATATAAATACAAGAACAAGCAGTTTAAACACACAAATAATGCAATAGACATAAAAAAACCGTGCATTTTTGTGAGCTTTTTCCGCGAAATTAAAGTCAAACATTTATCAAATTTTCGCATTTTACATGTGTTCAGAATAATATTGGTTTTGCAAGGTTTATTAAATAGGATAAATTTAGTTTTTTTAGCATTTAATGAAAGTTACTTATAAAGCACTCATTTAATTTACTAAATTCTTTGTTAAATGTTTCAAAAGAACAATAATATCTTTGAAAAATAAAACAGATTTGAGTCATTTGCAAATAAGATATACTTTAAATGCCAGGGACAACGACACCGGGTAAAGGGGACAGGGGCCACATAAATCTTGCTAAATAAATGATTGTTAAATTATTGTAGATATTTAACCTAAGAACTGATATATTAGACATACTTATACTGATCGCATATATATGGCATTGGTCCAATCATTCCCACAGGGAGCAGTTGTGACCTGGTTTAAAAGTGACCTAGATTAAAAGCTTTAAGCGATACTATAATTAAAACAAGTTTCAAAACGTCCTATGTAGAATAAGTTAAGATAAGCTTGTACTTACCCAATAAATCTTTTAACTTTTAAAACAAGAAAGAATCAAACACTTTCATTGATTATTTAAATTCTTTTAAATTAGCCTAACGATTGTTTACGAATCATAAAAAAGTATTTAGACAAAAAAGACATTATTGCACCTCAGCAATTCAATAACAATTGTTTACATAAGGATTGGATTCAGGTTCTTATAACAAGATATTTTCATCTCGCATTATTTACAAGCAACATAAAGTGCAAGAGAACAGAAACATCTGTGATTATTACTTTATAAATTTATCAAGTGAAATCATGAATATACCACCTGATAATATATGGAATTATGATCACACCAATCTTAATGATAATCGAGGTGGAAAAAAAAAGATAATAAAATAGCCTGTATCTTGAACGCGTCATTAATTCTATAAAACTCTTGAGTCTAAATGAAAAGTGGTTACAAAATCACTCTATATATTATGGAATATATAGAGTAACCAGGGGCAAAGCGAGACACAGGGTAGAGTGAGGCATTTAACTATTTAATTCTTGTGTAGGTTTTTTTTGTGGTAGTTAAGTTTCTATTTTCATTCATGTTTAAATATTTTTTCTTTAATATTTAAAAATGGTTTCAAAAATAAAGCAAGTCAAAAAACAAACTTCATCAAATTTCTTCATTTTTATGAGGAAAGTGCGACAACACTTGATGAATTAAGTTTTGGAAAACCAAGCATCACTTTATCTAAGAATTAACTAATATAAGTTAAAGTAAAACTTAATAATAAAAAAAACATTTTTTAAAAGTTTAGTCGTTAATTATTTAATCATTTGTTTCATAATAGTTCATATGTAACATATTACTAATTCTCTAATATTAAAACAACCGATTAATTTTTCTAATTTGTTAAAAAATCTGTTGAATTTGTTAAAAATATGACAATAATTGACAATTAAATCTTTAATTTGCCTTTTTTTTGCTTCAAACCAAATTCAGATTCTGGGGAAAGTGAAAAAGGATAGTTTACGTAATTTTAAATTGATGTAAAACGCTTGATTTCCAAAATTTCCAATAGCTCAAAGCGATTCTATCCAAGTTTTAAAAACTTTCATAAAAAGTGTTTTGCCTTTGCCCGTGGTTACATTATTAAAAAAAATTTTAGAAATTTTATTTGAATTTTAAAAGAAAAAAATATTATTTCTATAGAAGTTGCTATAATTTTGAATTGCTATATGATAAATGTAAAGGAAAAAAAAGTCTTTTTATACCAATTTCTATAATTGTTAGAATTTCTATAAAGCTGCTATAAAAATTTTATACTGCTATATGAAAAGGAAAAAAAAAATCTTTTTTTGCCAATTTCTATTAAAGTTATTAAAGTTTCTATAGAAATTCTAAATTCTAGAAAAAATAACTGATAACCAAAACTTTTTAAAAACTCTTATGTATCGTGGTTGTCAAAACTGGTATCTTTTTTTTGTTCCAAAACCCTATATAACTTTTAAAAGAGAGTATGCTGTAAAATCCTATAGAACATTTAAAAGCGGGTAAGCTGTAAAATCCTATAGAACATTTAAAAGAGGGTATGCTGTAAAATCCTATAGAACTTTTAAAAAGGGTATGCTGTAAAATCCTATAGAACATTTAAAAGAGGGTATGCTGTAAAATCCTATAGAACATTTAAAAGAGGGTATGCTGTAAATAAAAATTATCCTGATACAGTTAATAAGATCATCTATAGGTATATGACGTTCAATTAACAGCACAGTATGTTTTGTTTTGAGGATTCTTTCGAGAAACATTTAGAAACTAAAAATAAACGTAAGAATTTATCTTAATATATTTTTTTTAGCTCAAAATTTCCTTCTGCCATAAAAGATTGACAGTTCTCTTGATATTAATATTTACATATAATTTACATTATAACATTATAATCATTGCAAAATGGCAAAAAAAAGATATACCAAAATAACATAATCAAATAGGTTTTAAGCCAACCCAGCTTCTAAGTCGCTCAAATATAAGAAATGAGATAGTAGTGTGAGGGCCTATTCGTACCCAATTTGGTACTAATCCTTTATAAAAACCTAAAAGTCCTTCAGTATTTAGAATTTTTACAAAACATGAATATGCCGACGTATAAACCAAGTTTTTGTTTCTTACGATTCTTTCGTTCATGATGCGTGTTTTTATTACATCAACAGGGCTGGTTACTAATGCTGTGATCAACCCGGCAGTAACAGACGCTATTAAATGCAATTTGAAGCCTTCTTCCATAAAATTATTTCTCAATAAAATAGATTTGCTATGATCATAAGAAGGTATTTGAGAAGCAGTAAGTATAGCAGCTCGTAAAACTGTAGGTCCAACGCCTCTCCACATCCCTAAAATACCTTCATTAGTTAATATATCTTGGAAAGCTGCAAACGTGTGGCGATAGCGGGCACACTCACCTAAAACAAAATAATCAATCATGTTTCATTTGCAATATTAGCTACTAAACTTATATGGCCAAATAATTTTTTATTTATATTTTAAAAAAAAATTACTCTGAGAGGTATAATACAAGTGGAATTTCTTCCAGATATAATAAACTCATGCTGGTTACACTAAAAGTCTTATTTACTTTTATTCATATTTACTTTTGATTAGTGAGATTTTAAATTAATTTTTTGTTTTGGGTGCCTTAAGAAGACCTATCGGTCTTGTCACGGGCGCCTAAAAATACTTTTTGACTATTTAATGTCTAATTAGACCGAAACTTTCAGTAAAAATGCTGAAATCTAGTCAATTTATTTAAAGCTACTCCAATTCAAAGTAAAGAAACTTAAAATAAACACCTTTAACCTGACGAAGATTTAAAAAAAAATTTCAAAAATTTCACTTGAGAAGATTGCTTGCTTGGAAAGTGTAGTATTAGTAGAAAGAGATATTTTTTCAAGTTGGACAGCTAGAGTAGGTCAAATGCATAAACAATGCCTTTTTGGACCTTGTCTAAAAGAGAAAAAGCATCATTAGAAGATTCCAGTCCAAACCGAGTTCCATACAAGAATATGACAGTATGACAACAGCATTCCATACAAAATTTAATAAGAGATTTATATAGATAAATTACAAAAATCAGGAGTAAGAAATTGGCGAGCATAAATACAGCAATAAAAAGTGGCATAACCCACTTAAATACACACAGCCTGCCTGATGGTTTAATATCTGATAAGCAGTAGTTTCTAGTTTAGATCTTTACTTTTTTAAAGTGATTACCTTGTTTTAATAAGTTTCATTTTGCATTTTTAAATTTCTATTCTAACAAAATCCCCCTGAAAAAAGTGCTTTGTAGTTATTTGCAAAAAAAACGTCGATACTTAAAAAAGCTTCATCAAGTTCAGAAACAAAAAAAATTGAAAACTAATTCTGAGTAGAGTAAAAGTGGGTAGAATGAAATAGAGGATAGAATGAAATAGAGGGTAGAATGAAAGTTATGATAATCTACTTATTTATTGAATAGACATTTTGCAAATATTTTTTGATCATGTTGTGAAGAATCTTTTTCTGAATAAGATGATATAAATTTTAATACAAAATAAGTAATTTTTTTCTACTAATGGTCAAATTTTCAGTTGCTTTAACTTTTTTTGTTGTTGTTATGAAAAATAGGCATAAAAATCTTGAAAGTGAAATTTGCTGGCATTTTGATATAAACTATACCTCAAAGAAACTTGCACGCATATAAAAATAAAAAGTGGCAAACATTCACTCAACAAAGCAGCATACCAGTAGCAACTTTTTATAGGTGTCAATGACATAGGTGAAATAATTGGCAGAGGTTTAAACACAAGATTGCTGCAACATTTTGAATCAAATTTAGTAGATACACTCATCAAATTATCCAATCGAGGCTTTAGTACAACTTAGAATGACATTATCACTTTAGTTACAGACTATTTGCAACACCAAGGTCAATCTCATCTTTTTTCCAACGGTATACCAGGAAAAGATTGGTACAAGCTTTTCATCAACCGGTAGAGTCTTAGTTAAACATCAGAGCTGCTTCTCGCCCACAGGAAATAGTAGCAAAGTATTTTAACACACTGCAAAAAGAATTCAACAAAGCAGGTATTAACAAGAACACTTTATGTCATTTGTAGAATTTTGATAAAAATGGCTACTCTGGTGATCAAGGAAAGCAACACATAGATTGCAGACATGGTTCTAAACAACCGTTGAAATTGCTTGGCAACAATAAAAAAATCAATTATACAATTGGAAATTGCATTTATGCAGGTGATTATCGGTAAATAGTTTAGTTAATTTGTTAAAAATTAGTTTAATCAACTATTTAATTCAATAAATCAAACTTTGGTTATCCAATAAGATACTCATATTTTATTTGTAGATGGACACTTGACACATGTTACGTATATTGTTGTACTTAATTGTATTGAAAACAATATCTTGTTAATTTGCTACCAGCTCATTCGTCGCATATTTTGCAGTTACCATGTCAAAAGAGTTTAGCGCAAATTACTTCATGAGTTTTATGCAGAGACACAATTCAGCAATTTGTCAAAAGAATGTTTTAGTAAACTGGGGATAAAACTTTTTAGCTCGGGTGAAGTTTTTAAACACATGCAAAAAGTCACTGGATTTTTAAGTATTGATTTGTTTCCGCTCAACATCAAGAAAATCGATCCATCTAAATTACAAATTGCTAATACATTTGAATCACTTTCATCTTAACCTGAGCTTTTGTCATCTCAACCACTAGAATCTAGTGCACCAGCTCCACTAGATACATCATCTCAGCCACTGCCTTCTGAATCTACACCAAAAACATACATCGTATAGCACCAGCTCTATATTTAATTCCACAGTCAACTCGCCTGCAACCAACCTTAAATATAACTCTGGCTATTCAGGAGATTCAAAAAGAAGTTGAAAAACGATTGCAATTGGCCTAATCACTTGCCGCAGCTTTGTAGCAAATGTCTCGCATCCAACACAATGACATAAAAAATCGTATACAAAAAAATGTAGACATGATAAATCAATCAACAACAGCGACTGAAACAACAAAAACAGCAGCAAACCAAGTCAAGTGCAATTTTTAAGCGAAGCTTCAGTAAGTCAAAATAGTGAATGTTATCAGTGCAAAAATTCAAAATGCAAGGTTTGGCTTTGTCAAATATGCATTTGTTACACAAAAAGTGCAGATCAAGTGACAACTCTTAAAGACTTAACATCATCATATAAAAATGTTTTCTTTATTAATTGGTTGTTTTTTTTTTTAATTGTTATTATTGATTATTTTTAATTATTATTATTATTGGTTGTTTTTTTAAGTTATTTTCAATTAAGCAACAATTATCATTGGTTGAATTTTTTAATAAGTATTAATTACTCATCAATTTGCATATTTCATTCTCCCCAAGTATGAGGATAGGAAACGAGGAGTTTTTTTTCCAATTATATAAAAATCTTTCTTAAAAATCTTTTTAAGAAAATTATTTGATTTTTATTTAAATCCTGCACCTACAATACACCAATACTACCTACAATACACCTACCCTCCTACAATACACCTTGAAATTTTCTACTTAAAAAAAAAAAGAATTAAAAATCTTTTTCCTGTAAAAAAGTTAAAACTCCTTTTTTTTTAAATAAGCTATTTGTAGGTTACAAGAACTGATATCACATCAGTTCTTGTAACCTACAAATAGCTTATTTAAAAAAATAGATGATGGTGTTTTCAACAAAGTCAAAAAAATTGTAGTTTGCGCTCATAACAAGTTGAAAATAGAAAATATTTAAAAAATCTACACAAATTGAAACTGAAATCGATGTCTGTTAAGAGAACAACGTACTTGGAAATCATGCAGCAGATAGATATTACATTAAGTTCATAATTTTATTATGGACACAATTATAAAAAAAAGCTACAACTATTTTTCCACAAATATTGCCTCACTTTATCCAAAGAACTTTTAGGATATTAAACAACCTGTTTATCAGGACAGAATTTTTCATTGTAGTACTAACACTTGGAGAATTACCATCCTAGTAGTATTAACACTAGGAGAATTAGCAAGGTTTACAAATTCCTCCTACTCATATGCACAATCAAAATAAATCAGAGTTTTTCGTTTTCTAGGTAAATTGCCTTTAACACAACTAATGAGTCTCATCTGGCCTAATATAGGATCAATTTAACACCAAGTACAGGACAAATAATGTTTAATAATGAATTATAGATCATGTAGCCAAAATAACACTCAGAAATTGGGTATACTATAATCATCATCAGTAAATCCTAATAAATTAATTCATAATTTAAATGATTCTTAATACTTAGTCTAAATATAATCAATTATATTTGCTATTTATTGTTTTAGACTTATTATTAGTGTATATTGTAATTTGAAAAGTGATCTGCTACTTTGGAGACCTCATTCAGGCTTGGTCTGCAAATTTGCACAAAACTCAGGCTTGGTCTGCAAATTTGCACAAAATGTACAGAACAAAAGTCATGAAGATAAACTTTATATTTATTTTTCCTGCTTGAACACCTTAGTCCACCCCTGAAAGTATGCTATAGGATTTTAGAATAAGAAAAGTCAGTTTTGACACCAATTAAATAGATAAAAATAAATTTAAAAAATTTTCATATCATTTTTTGTGGCTATGAATATTTGATACAAAATAAAGTTTTATGACAATATAATATAAAACAGTTTATGAGTAAAAATTTAAAGTGACCAAAAAGCTTTAATATAAATCAGTTACCAGGTTTAAGCTTTTCTTGAGCTTGCATTCTTATCTTTACTAAATCAGTTGGATTTGCAATTGCACTCCCTATCGCACCAACTATTGCTCCTGCTATTACTTTTTTCCATAATGGTGCATATATAGAAGTAGCACCTAGCTTACTTTTAACTGGTTCATATGCACCTAATCTAAACGTGCTATAAATACTTTCTCGCATGATTGATGCAGTAACCCTACAAAAAATTAATTAATGAAAATAATGCAGATAAGAGGGAATAAAATATAATTGATAAGAAAGTATAATCATTTCAAATAATAAGTGAGAAAGAGAGTTAAACAGCTTCAGAAATTTAAAAGATCATTAAATCTAATTGATAAAAGAGAGATCAATTTTGGAAAACTGTAAAATGTTAAATAAATATTAAATATTCACCCTTTGTACAAACCACCAAAGCCTTCATTTTTAAAAATATATATTGCACTCCTAATAAAACCATTGTATTTTCTTTTATAAAAAATATTTTTATTTTCAGAAAGTTGGTTGTCTAATTGGAGACGAATTTTAATGACATCAATAGGATTGGTAACTAAATATAAAAGAGTAATAAAGTATTGGCAACTAAATACTAAAAATTTGCACCAGAATATAAAAAAATAAATATAAAAAAAAACCTTAAAAAAAATATATTTTTTTTTTTTTTGTTTACTGACATTCTTTCAGTTTCTTTTCTTAGTATTTCATTCTTTTTTTTTTTTATTAAACTCTTTTTATCATAAATATGTCTTTATTATCTTATTATCCTTCATAACTTTATTCTATTTTTTTATTTAACTTTTACTTGGGAATATAAAAAATATATATCTTTTTAATATTTGTGATTTTTGACTGGTTAAATGATTTGAATTTTTGTCATCTAATGAACTAAATAAAAAAATTTTTATAAATAAAGTAGAAATAAAAATGATTTAGCTGGCACATCTGTTTTTAATATTCAATTGTACAAACGTATTTAAAAGTCTAACATTTTGACTTATAAACTTTTTTTCAAAATCTTTTTAATCAAAGTACTTTAAAAGCTTATCAAAATTATTAAAAGTCTTCTTAAAAAATTTTTTTTGCCAGGAATAATTTTTTAGCAGTTGTTCGGAAGCAGTATTACAATTATTTTCGATTACAATTACTTTACTCTGGCTGAGATATATAAAAATAATTTTAATAACATCTTAGTGTTGGATATTTAAAAAAACAACAACACTCATAAAATAAATAGTGATTTGAAAAACTCAACCATTTTTTTCAAACCGAATCTTGAATCGAAGCGACACTTGATTTGCGAATTGAAACAATTCGCAAATCAAGTGTCTCTGAGTAATAGTTAAGGTAGTAATATATATATATTTATATATATATATGTATATTGCTCCCTTATATATATTACTACCTTTACCTATTACGCTTACTAATAGGTAAAGGTAGTAATATATATATATATATATATATATATATATATATATATATATATATATATATATATATATATATATATATTTATATATATATACAAAATACACACACATAAATATATATACATATATATATATATATATATATATATATATATATATATATATATATATATATATATATATATATACAAAATACAAGATACAAAATACACACACATAAATATATATACATATATATATATATATATATATATATATATATATATATATATATATATATATATATATATATATATATATATATATATATATATATATACATATATATATACACACACACACACACACACACACACACACACACACACACACACACACACACACACACACACACACATACACACACACACACACCATGTATGATACATATTACTTCTGCAAAAACAACTTACTAAAACCAGCACTGATACAAGAAACGCCGGAACAAAAAAAACGTGCAAGATTCTCATACTCTAACTTTTTTTCAATATTAATAGCTGAATCCCTCGTAGGCAAAAGTACCATTTTATGAGAAAGTCATACTCGTATTTTTATAATAGGTAGCTTATTTCTAGATTAGGGATTTTAATTACTATAAAAGATATCCAATAATCTGACATAATGATTTTTAAATATCTTAATATAGTAATAAATATTCATATTAGTATTTTAAAAAACATTCACAAAATGAAAAACAGATTCAGCAATATTTGTGAAATTCGATGATAGTTCCCGACATGTTGAGACCTGTAGTGTGTGCGCATGGAGACCTGCACATTACATCTCATAAAGCCTTTCTGATAAAGCGGAAATATGATTTTCTGAAACATGTTTTCGATTCTAATTTTTTTTCATTTTTACGGGATGTACTCATTAAAATTTGGTTGCAGTGCAGAGTTAAAAAAAAAAGTGCAGTGCAGAGTTAAAAAAAAAAAAGAAAAAAAAAGCAGAGTTTTTGTTAAATCTTTAAATTGCATATTGTAACAATCAAGTTTCTGCGGTATCAAGAGTTCTCATACTCGATACCTCGAATTTTTTCCCGATCCTTGGACATAATGTACTTGGGCTTTGATCCTCTCAATATCTCAAAACTCAATATCTCGGATTTTTATATCTCAATATCTCGGACCTGGGACGATATTCTTTCGCTATATCGAACTTTTCAACAATTCTTTTCAACAATTGTTTTAATAACATGCCATTTTTTAAAAATTCTAATCAGGTGCAGACCAGACTACTCTTATAGGAAGGGGGGGAGGGCAATTTTAAAGATTTTAAATGCGTTATGAACTATCGAGATATCAATTTTAATTAATCAGGATATCAATTTAAATTTTAAATCGATTTTGATAAATATCGATTCAAAATTCGCATCTTAATATTGTATTAAAATATCATATCATTTTTTAAAAATATATCAATATCCCGGGCCGTTTTTAAAATTTAAACGTTTGAAAAGTATTCCTTTAGGAGATTAATAATAATTGATTTTAATAAAACTTTTTATCAAATGTAAAAGAATGCTTCTAGTTAACCGAAAATTTATAAGCAAATCTATGATGGAAAAATGCAAGACATTAAAAGTTTAGGCAACACCAACTCTAACACCACATCTGTCCATTAGTCCATGAATGTAATACAAAGCTTATTATTGTCGCAAAATTTTGCGTCTGTGTATTTAGTCTGTGGATAATACCGAACCCCCGCCAATTTCTATCCTGTAAGCTATAAACGATTTCATTTCTTTATGGAATGCCTTGATGACAGGCTCTTGGAAAGAGACTGCCATTAATCTTTTAAAAAAATCTTGTATCAGCAAAACAAACCAAAAAGATGGAAGAAGTTGATGACAATGTTTTGTTCAAATTTTTGACATAAGAGCACAACCCTTTGTGAGAATTAGATCCTAGTGCCTTCCAAGAATAGCTCTCAGTAGAATCTTACATCGGTTTAGGTTGCAATGTACTAATCACATGTTTACAAGCTACAGATGCTGAAAGCATTTTGAAAATAACGATGATAAAAATAGCGTTAACAAAGGTGTAGAAGTTGAATTCACCACGTCTATCTGGTTTTCAATTAAATGATGCTTTTAAAACGCTTTAAAATACTTTGCTATGCAGCCCAAAATACGGAAATAAAACACAATTCCTAGCACTGATGCTTGGGGATATAATGAAGATGGAAAAGATAAATAGTTTAAAGCAATGCCAGGCTTAAATTTATTCCAAATGGTAGCTTTTTTTGTCAGCAATTTTTTTCAGATAAAAAATAATGTGTTTTTGGTAAAAGTTGGACCGTTTTCAACTCCTTTCTCAATATTTTAAATTCTCAATATCTCAAACTTTTTTTCCGGCTCCCTGAGAGGTCGATCAAGAGGTATTTTAAGAAAAGATAAGAAGAATTAAATAATCAATTAAAAAAGACAAAGCAAAACTAGAGATAAAAGATTGTTTTTTTTTGTTTGTTGTCGTTTTAAACTTTTTATTTGAGCATTTCCAAGATCTTTATACTTCTTATAGCAAAAAGGTTTCTTCAACTCATATGAGTCTTTTAAAGCCGCCGCGTCGCATCTTAGAGCAGAGACCGCTACTCTAATTTTTAGGAACCATACAAAACAGTTATGAATAAGCTGGCATCGTTAAACTTTTTTGCCTTGTCCACTGTTAATATCTGCTGTGTAGCTTTGATCATTTGAATTATAAAAATATATATCAGCCATGAATCTTGCCTCATGGATTGCACCAGGCTGCAAGTTCACTCGCCTGAATTGTGTCAAGTAAGTTATATAGTTATCTTTTTAAATCTAATATAAAGTAATTTTTATGGACTCTTAGTACCACCTCACAAAACTTCTAAGAAATGTGAAATGTGGATTTTTATAAATATTTCCTGTAGAGAGCTCAAAGGATGGTCAATAATATTGGTAAGAGTTGCTATTGTTCCGTGGTATTTTATGGTATTTACCAGTTTTGCAACTGTTTGTGTCTAAATTAACTGCAAAAACATGATCTACCAAATCGTATTATTGAAAAAATCTCTACTGCCTGAACTTCTCCAATTGAATTTTCAATTATGTGAACACTTAACAGAATGTCTTTCAAATCCGGAGCATCTGAAGTGGATACACCTAATTAGAGGCGTAGGTAGGCATTTGTATATGGGCAGTTGCCAAGGACGCAACATTTAAAGAGCGCCAAAATCATTTCAGATAAATTGCATATACCTAATTTGTATAATTCTGTAGGAAATAAAATGCATATGCGCATTTTTGTTAATAAGCATAATTCGTGCGCATATGAATTTACGACACATTCACACATAATAGCCTGTGTAAAGATAATAAATTTACAAATTCTTTAAAATTGTGCCGCTCTTTGCTTCACGTTTGACAAAGAATCAGTGTTAAATGAAATTTTTCAAATACAGAGACGTAAAGCTATATTTTGATTGATCAGCTGTGGTTATAAGTTGAGTCTATTATCTCTGAACTTTGTACTGTAGTGCAATATTTTACTGTAGTACTGTAGTGTAAATATTTTTTTATATATTTTTTTAATGTTAATTCATCCTCCAAGACCGAGAGTTTCTTAATTGTGGTTATAACCCTCTCTCAACTCAAAAACTCCGAAACAAGAACCTTGCCGAATAAGAACGCTGCACAAAGAAACAAGTTGAGCGCGGTACTACCAGGGATATGGTGGGAATCGAACTCGGAACCACTCGCTTATGAAGCGAGCGCTCTACCACTACACCACTACCGCATAAAGTTTGAACACCACCTCGTATCAGTAGCCAAAAAAACCCAAAAATATTGAGACTACAATACAAAATTCGCAGATTATAGTTTCAAATTCAAATCACAGCATTATATTTATAACATGTATAATATATATATATATATATATATATATATATATATATATATATATATATATATATATATATATATATATATATATATATATATATATATCATACATGTTTTAAATGTATGATATATATATATATATATATATATATCATACATGTTTTAAATGTATGATATATATATATATATATATATATATATATATATATATATATATATATATATATATATATATCATACATGTTTTAAATATAGTGCTGTGGTTTAAATTTGAAACTATAATTTGCGAATTTTGTATTATAGTGTAAATATTCTTGGGTATTTTTGGCTGCAGATACGAGTTGGTGTTCGAATTTAAATGCAGTTAATGCTGTAAAAGAAAATTTGGTATCTATTATTTTGGTGTTAAATGAAATTCAAAATGATCGTTCGAATAGAGATGCGTTATAACTAAATCGTTGAGCAAATGTTTATATACGTATAAGTTTATTGCATTTTTATATGTGTGATATTTAATTCTGGAGCGTATAAACAATGTAAGTCTATCTCTACAAAAAAGAGATCAGAACATTTACAAATCCTCTATACTAATAAAAGGCCTTAAAATAATTTTCAATATTTTAGAAGTGATGAAATTAATAAAGGTTTTAGTCAGATTAAAAAATATGTGAACAAATGAACATAGAATTTATAAAAGAACGAATAAGAAAAAAAGAGAAAATATCGGTGGAGTTTGGTGAAGATGAAACAGAAAACTTCGAAACAATAAAAATTTCATGCCGTGCAGTACTTGATAGTGTAATAATGCAGTTAACTGAAAGATTTAAAAATCATAAAATTATTGCAGAAGAATTTAACTTTTTAACAGATTAAATGTGCCATTTGGAATTGTTAAATATTTTAGGAGAATGGGAACCGCAAGAATCATTCCCAAACATTAAAAAAAATTTAAAATTGTTTCTTGCATTGCCATTTACTGTAGCTATGGGTTAAACAAGTTTTAGCAAATTGAAACTAATAAAAAACTATTTACGATTGACATCTGCCGAAGAAAGGACTTGTCAAATATCTTTAATGTTTTTGCAAAGCTTTTTTGTTTTTTTCATTTTTCTTTTAATAATAGCCCAGTACTTTTCAATAACTCTCAATTCTGGGCAGTTTGAAGGATTTTCTGTTTTAGGCACAAATTTCACATTATTTTATAAGTTAAATCAGGCCAGAACACAGATCTGTTTTTGCGTGATTTAATGAGAGGTAAAAGGCGCTTTTGCAAACATTCTTTAACATATATTTGACCAGAAAGTGTGGACTGAGAAATACAAGGTGCTGATTTTTTGCCACAACTGCAAATAGCTTGCCAAAGTTTTTTAGCGAACTTGTCCTGTTTTGTGTATTTAAATTTTTTATCTGCTTTTCCTCTATATTTGGCAATATAATAAACAGCACTAGAAATTTGTTGATGATCGTACTTGATATAAGTTTCATCGTCTTCAATAATACAGAAATTTTTAGAAATAAAATTGTCATACAAATTTCTGCCGCGGGTTCTAGCACTTTTTTTGTTGAGTTTCAGAACAGTTGGGCACTTTTTGTGCTCTGAAAGAATGAAAACCATGTTTGTTTTTAACTTTTGCAACAAAACTATGAAAAAATCTATATATTTTTGTGCGTTCCCTTAGTGAAAGGCTTGAGTCATTCTTAAAACTGTTAACCAGTTTTCTAACTAGTTTTATATTTTTTGGGGGGCGACCACAACAACAACAAGATATTCCTCTCCTCCATAGGATTCTGCAAGCTGCATGTCTGTGACTTCTGGGTTTTGCTTAATAATAGTTAAGCGAGGATTTAAATAATATTCAATAGCCATTAAAAGAATGTTGTCATCGAAATCCTAAAATAAACACACACAAAAAAAAGTTTAATAATCCTTATTATTCATAAAGGAAAGTCCATCTAAACAAGTTTAACTTTTAACTAAGCAGGAAAAAAATTATTATAATACCCTATCATGACATACTTGTAGTGTCTTATATATATATATATATATATATATATATATATATATATATATATATATATATATATATATATATATATATATATATATATATATATATATATATATATAATTCCACAAGTTCTCACTCTGTTGTATGTGCTACCCTTGCTTCGTATCTGACTGAGCTAGTTAAAAATATGACCATTGAGCTAAAATCTTTTTCGAATCAACTCATGGAGTCGATCAGTAAAAGGTTACGTAATTTATTCACTGATCTTGAGAAACCTGTTAAATCCATTAACAAAAAACACAAACAGACCCAACTTCCTATTTATGACGAGCAGACCCAACTTCCTGTCAATGACTGGCCAATCCTTCCAACTGTTAATGTAAAATCAACCATTCTTGATCCCTACCCTCAAACTTAAGTTAATTCTTCACCTAATTCAACTAACAAAATTGAGCAAAATTTGATATCAAAGGACTTATTTACTGATGCGTACTTATTTGTTAATCATGCTAATAACTGTGGTAACGGTTTTCATTTATCTGATCATCCTTTATCTTATGAGACCTCTTAACCGGTGTTGGACCCTGTTGATTTCCAAACTGTTACTCATCTGAAGAAAAAGCGAAAGCTTTTTCTTCAGATGAGTAACAGTTTGGAATATATCAGAAGTATGTAGTGTGTGGAAGGAACAATAGAGACCAATATTAGCATACCAGTTAGGTTAAAAAAGTTATTAATTGTAGGCAAATGGCTCAATGTTATACTTGTAACCATTGTTTTTATAAGTAATGCAAAAAAATCAGCAATATTTCTTTTGAAAGCAAAGATAAATTTTGGAAATGTAAAGATTGCTGCAACTTGGTAAGAAACTAATGGTTTATTATATAAATTGTTAATAATTATTAATACCTAATGCAATTAGCTTTAGATATATGTAAACGAAGATCTAAATGAAAGGTTACTGTACCCGGACACAAAAATTTACAATTTATTAAAAACTTGAAGACCTTAATTTTTTTATTCTGCCTAAATATTTTCCCAAACAGAAAAATGACTGTTTTTTTGTGTTACTTAACAAAAAAAACTACTTCATACAGAAAATGGTTTTGTAGTCACAGTCATCACAAAATTTGAAGTTGCCTGTTGTGCAATAAACAAAGATATTATTTATTATATATGTGTTTTTTTAAAGATATTATTTATTATATACGTGTTTGCTTTTTGTTCTAATTATTAGAGCAAAAGCGTATATAATAAATAATATAAAAAATAAGTATGTGTATTGAAGTCAAGTACTAATTAGAACAAGTCCATATTCTAATTTAATTAGTATATGGATTTGTTATAATTAGTAATTTTTTTTTTTAATATTTTTAATTTTTATTTTTATAATTTTTAATATCTATTTTATTTTAGACTTCAACTATACATTAACCTTGACTCTTCATTGAAACATCTTTCCTAAAAGAAATAAAAAAGTATGACAGACAATGCAATAGAATAAACTGCCTAAAAAAACGGTTATTTTCATAGCCACATATATTTAAAAACATTGTTTTATCTGAACATTCATGTGTTTGTTACAGAGTAACTGAAGCAAGTTAAGTTTTTTATGTAAATAATTTTTTCATTATAATACAAATCTATGATACTTTTCTGAATGTGAAGATACCTATGTTTATATATTATAATATTTGTTTTAATTGCATACTCTCCTTTGCATAAAGAAGATTCATTGACTAGGCTAAGAAGACATTTTTAAACTGCTTTTTCAGACAAGCTATAAAAAATTTACAGCTAGGTGATACAGCACTTTAAAAACAAAAATTCACAGTAAGTTTTTTTTAATTAACAAAATCTTTATATTTACCAACATTATTTCATTTTAGTGATACTGTTGAGAAACAGTTAGTTGAATACTGTTGCAAAATGGTTTTAATTTAGTAATTTTCAAGATCTGAAATTTACTCTATTGATCATTAACTAACAGTTTAGGAAAGAAAAAAAAAATCTAAGGTAAGAATAATTTTGTTTATTGTTAACATCAAAAAATGGTTTTTATATTCAAATATACAAATATAAGATTAAAATTTTTAGCCAAGAGTAAAAGAATATAATCCTGGTGATATTAAAACCCTAGTTATTCCCTTTTTATTCTATGGTAAGATGAAAACAGTGGTGGGGTTTAGCTAGTTCACACCGGTTTGCAAGAACCGGTTCCTGGACAGTAACATACTCTGCGAACCGGTTACTAAATCCTCAAAACATGTAACGAAATATAGGGCTCTCACAATATTTAATTACTCGGAGTGGTCACACAACAAAAATGGCTTCCCTGACGAAGGCAAAACACATATAATCTCTTAGAATTACAAATATTGGATATTACACCATATTACATCAAAATATTGAAGACAACTTTAATAAATTAAGTTATTATGTTATAAATAATAGTTTAAATTGATATGAGATCCAAAGCTAACAATGTTATATAGCGTTCGATAGACATTATGATCGCCACATTGTGAAAGAGTCTTATATTAGTTCATTAGTTCCTGAAAATGAAGAGACAGCAGAGGATATTCCACTTTGTACAGAAAGTAAGGTACTCTGGATGAGACTGCTTTGTCTTCAGATCCTGTTACTGCATCCCTGCATAATGCTATGGTAGAAGAAGAAACAGATACCATATTAGTTCCTAATGCAGTGCTACAAAAGAACAATGCTGATTCATCTCAGGATACTATGCTGCAGGAAAAAATGAGCACCACCTCAGCTCCCAACGCTGTTCAGCAAGAAAAACAACTTCCAGACTGCTGGAGTATGAAGCAGTATGATTCATTTAAACAAAAATATGATGGAATAATTACGCAGGACAAAAAACTTGTTTGCTTTCATTGTGGAAAATTTGATTCTCTGAATATGAAAAGCATAGATATTTCAATAGAATGGAAAAAGTGTCAAGTATTAGTATCAGGGAAGAACAAACAACACAGCAAGCTTACCTCAGAAAGAAAATGAACGCTCATTTTACATCCAAGGGTCATGCAGTTTGTGTAAATCAAGTTGATGCCTGTAAATATGATACCATTGCCAAAAGCATTGATAAAGCTAATGAGAAGTACATCAGTTCAACATGCAAAGTTTTCAACACAGTGTATAGCTTAGCAAAAAGGTTTCTGGCTTCATTCCCGCAAAATTGCAGCAAAAATAGTATCTCACATTGCAAAGGACATTAGAGGTCAAAGAAGAAGGCCGTAAATATGTGTCATCGTTGATGAAGTTTATACAATATCAAATAAGCCTGTTCTTACAATCTATGTGAAAGTGGAAGATAATGAGCTGTCTTCAATGATTTTCCTAAGACTTGCGGAACTTGAAGGACAAGGAGGAGAAAACATGCATATGTGTTTAGTAGAAACGTTGAATAGTGTTGGTTTTGGTATGGATTTTTGAAAAAGAATCTCATTGCTTTTTGCTTAGATGGGGCCAGTGTGATGCTCGGACAATCGTCAGGTGTGGGTGTTAGACTGAAAAATTTTTTTCCTAACATTATACTTTGGCATTGCTTAAACCATCAGCTGCAACTTGTTTTGGATGATGCCATATAGAAAATAAAACAAGTTAATCACTTCAAAATCTTTATGGATAAGATATATTCAATCTTTCACCAGTCAAACCAAAATCAAATGCAGCTGTACAGTATTTCTCAGCAGCTGGGACAGGAGATCTTGAAAATAGGCAGAGTTTTAGGGCCAAGATGGGCTGAGTGTAGTTTGAGAGCAGCATAAGCAATTTGGCGGATTTATTTTTTTCTGCATGAATTTTTCTGCAGTGATGCAAAGTTTTTAGGAATAGCTGCACGGATGTCTAAAAATTATTTCTTACATGACTTGGCACTCATGTTAGATATACTTCTTGAAATTTCTCTTCTTTCAAATGCATTGCAAGCCAGAAGCGTATCACTGCCAATGGCTGAGAAACTAATTTAGAGGACAGTAAAAGCAATTGAAATGCTCAAGAAAGATAGAGGACAACATAAAAAAGAAATTTATGTAAAACTAGACTTTGAAAACTTCAAGAAAATAGGTTTTACTGAAAATTCTAAGTTTGTCAATTTTCTAAGTGAGAAGCGGTTGGATTCTTTAATCCAGATCACACAGATCTGGATTAAAGGGTTAATGGATTCCAACCATTTGTCAAGTAGAGACAATTATAAAGGTTCACATCTAGTGCATGATCTCATAAACTTGGTAGAAGTTAAATCATGGAACATTGAAGAGGTCACTATACCATGGATGGAGGCAGAAGAAAAACTTTGCATGTTTCAGGAAATTTGCTGCTACAAAATTGATGTTAATGATTTTAGAAACTTTGTTGAAAGTACAATACAGATGAAAACTACACCATACCACCAAGTATTAGAAAGGCCAAAAGTATTGTGAACACCATAGCAGTCAGTTCAGCAAAAGCTGTAAGAGGCTTTTCAAAAATGAATAATATCTATTCAAATAAAAGAAGTAGGTTTTTTGTTGAAAATGTGAACAATTTAATGACTGCTGTGAACAATTTAATGAAATGTGAACAATTTAATGATTTGCTGGGTCAATCACTAGAAGATTGGGATCCCTAATCATCTGTAAAATCATGGCAAAAGTAATGTTTTTATTGAGTTAACATTTCATTATGTATAATTTTAATATCATAGTTTTAAAATGATATTTCAAATAGTATACCAACTTTTACTTTTAAAAAATATATTTGTCAACATGTTTTATCAAATTTTTAACATATTCTAAATACCAATAAATATTACCACATATTTTATTAAATATTATATTATTCTGTTGATTACAATTTTCTAGATCAATAAATTGATAATTGATGTTAGTAACAAATATTTGGATGAAATTATAAATATGTGTAAAACATTTAAAAGTATTTTTACATTTGTAATATCGTATATGTTTCCTTTTCTTTTTACAGTTAAATTATTTTAACTATATAACTTTTTCATTTTGTTAAATTAAATGACAGGAAATGCTGTATTTGTGTTATTTATTAATATTAACTTTAAGAATTTGTTCCACATGTTATTCAAGATCATACTTCTCCTCAATAAGGAAAAATGAGGTTGGCAATAATTTGCAGACCTTAATCTGTTAAAGGTTGGCATCAGGTCTGCCAAAAAATTGAAACAGGTTTTACCATAAAAAAGAGAAACAAGGTCTGCAATTTTTTGCTGACCTTTTACACTTCTAGGTCCGCAGTTAGGTTAGCATTGCAGAATGCCGATCCTAATTCCAAAGGCTGATATATATGTATATATATATATATGTATATATATATATATATATATGTATATATATATATATATATATATATATATATATATATATATATACATATATATATATATATATATATATATATATATATATATATATATATATATATATATATATATATATATATATATATATATATATAGTAGGCATATATGAATATATGCATATGTATATATGCATGTATAAATATGTATATATTTATATATATATATATATATATATATTTAAATACATTAACATAGTTATATATTTTAAATACAATAACATATCTATATATGTGTGTGTGTTTGAGTAATTATGTGTGTATGCATACATAAATATATATGCATATATATGTATATATATATATATACACACATATATATATATATATATATATATATATATATATATATATATATATATATATATATATATATATATATATATATATATATATATATATATATATTCTGGATTTGCCATCAAGTTTTAATAGTGTTACACCAAGACTTTACGAGCTTTTCTGGCAGCAAAGTTAAAAGTTACAACACCATAATTAACTTTCTTTACAAGATCTGTTTCAATTGAAAGGATAAGACAATTGTTAAGAAAATCTTTTCCTATAGTAACTCTAAGGGAGTATTTAACAAGAGCCATCTTGCTAAAAGATCTCTCGCCTTTAGCCACAGATACTGGCAAAGTAAAAAAGATTCTAAGACAGATATCTATATAGCATATCCAGGGGAAATTTCCTTTGAATCCATTTGCATAAATGCTATTCAGAAAATCTAAGGGTCGATCATGTGTCAGTGGATAGTGTAAACAGACAAAAAATGGCGGAACTCATCAATAAATTTGTCTTCATTAAAGATCATTTGAATACAGAAATACGAGATCATTAACTTTTCTTGACTGAACAATTCTTGACTGTTTTTTAAGTCCAAGTTGATGTCAGGCGAATACCAGATAAAGGAAATTATTCTACATTGCTGTTTGAAAGCTTGAAGTCTTAATTTTTTTATTGGATGTTTTCAATTTTTTATTTGGCATACCGATAATTTTTTTTTTGTCATCTGATGATGCCTCTTAAACCTGATGCGTGAGGAAAACGGATCCTCCACCCTCTGTGGACTCCTGTATTTATGCATATATACATGCATATACTTATTTATATATCCATGTATATATATGTGTATATATTTCTACATAAACATAAATATATTTATATATTTGTATATATATATATATATATATATATATATATATATATATATATATATAAAATTTGTATATGTATATATATATATATATATATATATATATATATATATATATATATATATATATATATATATATATACATATACAAATTTTTTATTTTTTGATGTCATTTAAGAAAGTTATGAGTTTTTTAGGCACAAAAATTTTAATAGGGAAAGTTGAATAATGTTGTGACCGCAACTTGTAATTATCAACTTAAATTAATCATAACTTTCGTAAAAATGATCCAATTTACATAAATTTGGTATCACTTGAAAGCTGGAGTAAATACAAATGATCGGGGGCGCGTGGGGGGGGCGGATAGTGCCTCTGACACCCACCCAAAAGTGGATTAGTTTTTTGTAATAAACAACATAAGTCAATGAGATTCAAAATTTATTTGTTGATAAATGAGTGATCAATAGAAAGTTAAAGAAAAAATCAATTGTCTCTGGGTAGCAAAGATTAATGGGTATTCAGGGGAGTATATAGGTGGTAGGAGGGTTGGTGTGTGGTAGGTAGTTAAGGTTGGTGGCGTAAGTAAATAATTTTCAAAAGTTTATGTTTTTAGGTAAAACAAAATATCTAGGAAAAAAAATGCAGTAAATGAAAAAAAAAGGGTCAACACAAACTGATAGTTATATTCATTTATTTCATAAAAGTTAAAACTACAAAAACTTCAAAGCCGCATAATGTTTTTAAAAGATATGTGACTATGAAAATAGCCTTTTTTAAATATTAACCAACACTTAGTTTTCAGGATAACATAAGGTCTCCATAGATTATATCAGCAGCAAGTTCGTATTTTGAAATGTCATAATCCACTGCATCATTATCATAGGATTCATTATCTTTCCAGTATGCTACAACACAAACTGGCTTACCATTTTTTACCTTCATTTTTTCAAGTTTACCAAAATAAAGAACTGCTTCTTGCATTTCTGAATTAAACCATAAATGGCAAATGTTTCTACCAACTACTGTATCTGATAGCATATCGGAGAGGTCTGATAATTGCTTAGACTCGAGTTCTTGATTTTTTGTTGAAATATCTGACCAACTAAGGTTTTGAATTTGAAGAGCCAATGTTTTTCTACTTTTATCCTCTTTTTTTTGCTTCTTCAACATGTTACGACCAATCATTTCAAGCTTTATTTCATAAATATTTTTTTTATTTAACTCTCTCTTTTTTCTGGTTTTATTTATTGTCCAGTAGACAACTTTCATTTTCTCATCTTTATCTACTTGGTCAATGTAATCACTTACATTATTTTTTATTGCTCTTAATTTTGATGACAAAAAACATAAAGTAGAGTTAGGAGCACGATGTTTAGCAGCACTGAACATACCCATGACTTCTTCTGCATCAATATTATGAAGCCTGGCTGTCTGCGTCTCTTTTATAAGTTGTTCTGATACCTCCAAATTAAAATATCTTTTATACTGTCTTTCTAAAACAGCAATAATAGTTGATAAACAGGATACAATCATTTGTTCAACTTCTTTTTCTTTTGGGCACACCAAAGCAATTTCTTCAAAGATCTTATCATTTTCAATTATATTTCCAAACAAATCTTTTGTGCTAAAACAATATAGGATTGTCTTTTACATGATAAAGATTTTTTTAAACATTTTCAACCAATTTTATCCCTTCAATATGGCTTAAACTTCCTGTAGCTGACTGATAAAATAATGTCATCCATGGTCCTGTTAAAGTCTTTCCCAATAGCCCTAAGACGCACATTTCTTTTTTAGCTGTTTCATTAATAAAGTCTATTCTTAAACTACTTTGTAGCCCTCCACATGAAACTGTACTGGTACTTAAAAATTTAATAAATAAGTTGTAATGCTGGATTAATATACCACATATATGAAACAAAATATGCAATCTGTTCCCTCTGTAACGAGGAATGAGTCCTTTGGGAAGTTTCATCTCATCTAAAAAGATTTAAAAACCTTTAGGATTTCCTTTACCATCTTTGTATCGCATCTTATTCAATTGTAAACTATATTACCAGCGATACAATCTTTCCCAAACAGCGCTCCATTTTGTGTTTCAATCATTTTTAATGCAGACCTGCATGAGCTGGATATTGTTTCAAGAGGGTGTAAGTGAAATTAAGTTCATTTAAAACTTTTCCCCATGAAGAATTTATTAGCTGAACAGTTGCATGATTTATGGCAACACTGTCAGTCATAGAGTTTGTAATGTTTTGAATAATTTTTGAGCGGCTCTTTTGATAGTCACAATTATGGAAATCAGAATACAAAAAGGCAAGTTGATCTATTGAAGATACAACATGAGTTTGATAATCGTGTGCAGTACCACCTGACAACTGATCTATTGCTATAACATGAAACTGTGTTTTGGTTGTAAAATGAATAGAGTTTATATGTACTCCTTCTTGGGTTGTTGCATCAAAACCAAGGGTAAAATTGGCTGTAGAAATCGCAACTTCAGCAGCATGAAGGTCGCTGATTATACCTAATTCACAAACCATCTCTTCAACTGTGCTACGATGTGGGAAATTTTCTATATGTGCAATGCCTAAATGTTTAAAAATTTTTGGAAACAAAATTGGAATACTTTTTCTTGGTACCTGGTTAACAATGGCATCATAAATCATTAATCGTAGCTGCCATGTAAATGTTTTTTTATCTTTTTTGAATGGCAAATGTTCATTAGCAGAATCCTTTAACTTATCCAATATGTATAGCAAGTTCATACTTTCATGTTCTTTATCCGGTTATCTTTAATCAAATTGGTATAACTCCAGTCATTTTGTTTTTCTTTCTTTTTAAGCTTTATTATCTTTATATGTTTTTTTAAACATTTATTTTCTTTTAGTATCAAACTTTTTGCTGAAACTTCGGCTAATTAAAATTAAACAAAATTAAAAATCTTAAATATTTGAATAAGATCTCCTCTCTTCCTTCTTTCTGACAATTTTGTTAAACCAAGTATCTGTAAACGGTCTTCATACAGCAAGCTTCTTAAGTTCTTTATCATCCTTGTCACTCTGTGTTGCACCCTTTCTAATATTTCAATGTCACCTTTGCAGTTTGGTGACCAAACTGGCGCTGCAAATTCAATCAGAGGTCTAACAAAAGTATTATATAGTTGCTAGAGAATATGCTGATCCAAATGGACAAAAGTGTTTTTTATCATTCCCATTATTGCATTAGCTTTTGATGAACACGCTACTATGTGTTTCTTCCATTTCAGTGATGTATCAAAATTTACACCAAGATCACGTTCATGCGTAGAATTATTAATTTTTGACCCATTTACTGTGTAATTAAAATTTATGTTGTTTTTTCCATATTGCATTACTACACATTTACTTTCATTCAGTTTGATTAACCATTTTTCTGACCAATCTTCTATAATATTTAAATCTCTTTGAACTAATTTGGCGTCCTCAATTGAATATACAGCTGTTAAGATTTTAGTGTCGTCTGCATATATTTTCACCATATTTTTGATTTTTTCTGGCAAGTCATTTATGTATGCTATGAAAAGGAATGGCCTCAGAATGGATACCTGTGGAACGCCACTTGATACTTTTTTCCATGTTGACACCGCTTCACCCTGGACAACTCTTTGAGTTCGATTATTCAGAAATGCCTCAATCCAGTTCAAAAATTTTCCTTTTATTCCATAAGCATTCAACTTTAATAAAAGTCGCTTGTGTGGCACTGTATCAAATGCTTTCGCAAAATCTAGCATTATAACATCTACTGGTATGTTTTTTTGCTAGTTTCTGTGTGATAAAATTAAGTGTCTCTAAAAGATTTGTTGTACACGATCTCCGTTTTACGAAGCCATGTTGGCATTTTGAGATTATATTATGGTTGTCAAAAAAATTTTGCATTTCATTTCTTATAACTCCTTCAAATACTTTACATGCTATTGATGTGATTGACACAGGTCTGTAGTTGGATGTGTTTAGCTTACATCCTTTTTTAAAAATTGGAGTCACATTTGCTGCGCGCCATTGTAGAGGAAGGTTACTTGTATTGTAAGATGATTTGTAGATTAATGTAAGTGGTAGTGCCAATGATTTTGCACAATGCTTTAGTAAAATAGGATGTAAATTATCCACACCACAAGCTTTATCTGTATTTAATTTTTCAAGACGATTCTGAATATCTATGTAGTCAATAAAATTATCGTTTAGATCAAGTATGCAACTTATTAACCTTATTAATGCAACTATACCTATTCCTAAACCATCAACAAGTTTAGTAATATTGTTAAGGCAGAGGATGACTTTGACGCTTCATGAAAAATTCGGAAACACTTTTTTAAGCATATTTCGGCTAACGTAAAATTGAAATTCACGCATCCCTACATATTTTTTACAACTATTAGTTTCATGCTAAACCCTAATGTTTTAATGCTAAAGTTGTAAAAAATATTTAGTTTTAATTATAAAAAATATATAAATACAGTTCTGTTTTAACTTAACTTATTTTAATTTACTTTAATTCATCGAGCAATCTCCTGAAGATATATGCAAACCAAAATAAATATATATATATATATATATATATATATATATATATATATATATATATATATATATATATATATATATATATATATATATATATACAACCCTCGGAATTTGGGTCGGCATTCGGCAATGTCAACCTAACTGCCAATCTGAAAGTATTTGAGGTCGGCAATTTTTTGTTGACCTCGTTTCTAAGTTTTATGGTTAGACCTTTGTATAAAATAGTTTTGGCCGAACTGATGCTGACCTCAAAAAGATCGAGGTCGGCAAATTATTGCCGACCTCATTTTTCCTAATTACACGGGTTGATATATATATATATATATATATATATATATATATATATATATATATATATATATATATATATATATATATATATATATATATGTATATATATGTATATATATATATATATATATATATATATATATATATATATATATGTATATATATATTTATATATATATATATATTTATATATATATATATATTTATATATATATATATATATATATATATATATATATATATATATATATATATATATATATATATATATATATATATATATATATATATATATAGTGTATAGCCATCTACTAAATGCTTTTAGTAAAAATTCTATTCTAGTTGCTTTTTCAACCAGAAAAGTTTCAATAATATTTTAACTACTTTTCATTGTTGCAAAAACATTTTAATTACAATAAATTAAATTTTTTTTTTTTTTTGATTGACTATGGATTATACGCAGTATAATTTTATATTTGTTTTTTCGAACTTTAGAGCTAAAATTCAATAAAATATCTTACTTTTTTTTTGTACCATAAAGTTGTATTTTTTGGCTTTAAAAAATGCGTATTTTCGTTAAAAACGAATCAAGTTATTTTTTTATATTTAAGTCTTTACATTTTTAATGGACTTTGTAGATCACTTCTTCTTAACACCATATAATCTCCTCAAATAAATGATTACAAAATGTAAACAATATTGCAAATGCATGGGAGAGACAGAGTCTATTTCATACAGCCAAAATGTTTTTTTTCACCACAATAGTTTAAATAATTCAAAAATAATTTAAAATTCATACAATATTAGTGATAAGTGGTAAAAATTTTCCTTGATCAAAATAAGAAATTGAAAAAATATGCAACTTTAAAAATCATATCTGTTTGTCCATTTATAAATGTAGTTATGTTAAATAAGAAAGGTGAGAACAAATTAACATTCCAATTTTAAGTTTTGTCTGGAAAAAGTTTATTTATTCAATCAATCAAACTTATTGACAGGCTCAAGGCCCAATATAATAAATAAACAATGGGTAAAATAAAGTGGATTAGAATGAAACAAAGACTAAAGCACTTGAATATAAACAAAATCCAAAAAAAATAATAATAAAATAAAGATAAGAAATTAAAGTGTTATAAATATAACTCAGCTCTCCATTTAAACATCAGTGGAGACCGCAAGAACCTGTCTGAATTAACAAAAGCTTTTATGACGAGGTTCTCACTATTCTGCAGCAGTAAAAGTGAGGAGTATTGTTGCTTGCGAATAACAACATTAAGTGAATGGGCACTATGTTTCACAAATAATTCACTAGCACTGTTCCATGGTGGCTTGTTTAATATCAAGCGAAGTGCATTATTATATGCAACACATAGGTGGTGGAATGAGTCTTTTCTTCAAGGATACCACAACTGACACCCATAGATTGGGCTGCAAAAGGCATTAAATAACATGATCTTTATTTGTATTTGTGTAGAGCTGAACTTTCTACGGATGAGGTTAGCTTTAGCATACATAGAGCACACGTGTTTTAAAATATCTTTGTCATCCTGCATATCGTTTGAGATCAAGTGACCCAGGTATTTATATTGACTAGTGTATGCGAGAACCATGTAAGATAATGTGAAATGAGGGCTATTTATAAGGGGTTTAAAAATTTCAAAAAACATTATTTGAGACTTAATATTGTTATAAACTGTATCATGTTTTACAGCATAACTGGATCATAAGTCAAGTTAGATCTGGAGACCTTTATCTGAGGGTGCACACAGGACAATATCATCAGCATAAAGAAGATGGTTAACAAGAGAAGGACCCAAGCAACAACCTACGGTAGTTTTATTGAGTAAAACACTAAGATTATTAATATGTATTAAATAGAAGTGGAAACAGTACACCTTCTTGTCGCACTCCATTACTGATATTAAATGTTTTGGATAATATTCCACCCTACAGGATCTGAGCTGTTTGACCAGCGTAAAGTTACACCAGAGAATTTTAGATAGTTTCGTAAATAGTGTATCAAAGCGAACTCTATGAAAGGCTTTACTAATGACAATAAATGCCACATGCATATTTGACCATGTGATAGGTAAAAATTTAAAATATCTTTTAAAATAAGAACTGGCATAAAAGTGCTATGGTTTTTATTAAATCCAAATTGGTTGGGAGTCCCAGTAAAACTTTCATTAATGCGTGAGACAAAAATATGTTCCAAAATCTTGGAGAAAATTGTCACCAAAGCAATTGGACGATAATTAGCAGAATCGGAGATGTCACCATTCTTATCTTTAACCACAGGAAAAATAACAGAGTGTGAAGCACCAGTAGACATGTATCCATGTCAAAGCATGGAGGAAAAACACAAAGACAAAATATTAAAGTAATTTGGGCTAGCATAGAGATAATGATCCGACTGAAGTCCAAAATGGTCAGCTGCTTTTCCACAGGACATATGATTTATGATAGATTGGACTTCATCAGGAGTGACAAGATAGGCATCATCTATAAGAAGATTACAGTGTTTAACTATCAAGTTGTCATTTATATCGCATGTTGGCTTGACTGAGTTGAACAGGGTGAAATAGTTATTATACCACATGTGGCATACATTATCAGGACCTGAGGCAGAGTCAATAGAAGGCGGAAGACTACATTTATCGCTGCGAATACAAGTCACGAAAGACTAGAAATTGGTATAGTTCTTATTTGCTAAACTGTTCGCCAGTTTTTCTGCTTTTATAGTATCTTCTTTTTTTGCAGAAACGAATGGCATATTTATATAAGGCTCTTAAATTTTTAAAAAGATTGAAGATTGGGCCAAATTTTGGTTTATTATAGCTACGCCATAAACAGAACTTATCTTTAGCAGCCTTATTAGCATCTTTTACATAATCTGTCCAACCTGTCATAGGTTGTTTTCTACTTAAACTTGATTTAGAATAATAACGACACTGAGATAAAGATTGAGTAAGACGTTCATTCAGGATATTGTACAGGTGATTAATCTGCTTAACATGCTTATGTGAGTTACAATGTGCAGTTAATTACTTCAAACTGACCCATGTTAATTGAAAACACTAAGTTAAACACAGTGGAAGTATACTCCTTTATCATAATGGTCGACAAAGCGTTAAAATTTATTTTAGGAAATTTTGTCAAAGTAAGGTGAGCAGTATAGGAAGAAGATATATTAATTTTAAACGAGATATCAAACGCTAAAGGTAAATGATCAGATGAACTAGTTGACTAAATTATTTCGAAGTTATTAACAATGCATAGAGAATTTTGGGAGACAAAGCAGTGATCAATCTAAGAAGAAGTGCCCCATGCTTCACTAACAAAGGTAAAGGAATCATGTGGAAGGCAGATATCAGCTGTAACAAGATGTTCATCTGTATAAAAATCAACTAGGAGACTACTACATGGAGACCAAAATCTTGGATCACAATTAAAGTCACCAGTAATAAAAAATTTACCATTTAAATCTGAAATACAAGCTGAAAGACTACCAAGGCATTCAAGATACTTATCAACATTCTCATATGAATCACAAGGCACATAGATATTGATAATTGTAAACTTATCAGAAAAGTTATTTATAAGTTGGGTAGCAAATGACCATGAATTATCAGTAGTAACAACTCAAGTTCTGCAGAAGACAGAATCACGACACAGGATAGTAACACCACCAAACGGTCTGCAACGAATAAAACCTGCTGAAGAATCAGTTGGAGACACTCTAAAGCCAAAAAAACCAGGTACAATGTTGTTCAAGAAACTAAGTTCAGTGTTGAGTAACCAAATCTTTTGGAGACAAATGATATCATATGTTGCAAACAAGAGTACTAATTCGTGTGTAGAACTTTTTACACCACGACAATTAAAGCTACAAACTCTTACTGCCATTTTCAAAGAAACGGCGCACAAGCGCATTTTCTGGCCATTTGCTACCGTCGTAGAGCATGACAGCATCTCCAGCAGAAACAGACACTTTAAAGGAAGAGTGATATTTACTTGTTACAATTTTTAAGCAAGTGGCTTTAGTTTTAAATGTTATGTTGACAAATTCAGCTAATTCTTCAGCAGAGACAATTGGCGATAAACGAGAGACAAATATAGAAGTAGTTTTAGAGCAGCGGTTCTCAATCTTTACATTGCCACGACCTTTTTAATACAACTCTTATGATATAGCGACCCCAACTGTAAAATTATTTACGCTCATAGGCCTAAGTAACTGTACTTTTGCTATTGTTATAATATAAAATTATATATCGTAATATAAATTTCCGCATATACAGGAGCTATTTTCATTGTGAAAAACTAAACATAGCATAAGTCTTATGTTTAATCACAAAACATGTAATTAAAATAAAATATGTAAAACAATATATAATTTCATTTTGTTCAAAATAGATTTGTAATTATAATTAAATTACAAGTAAATGAATTTTATCTTTATGACTTGCATTTATATTTACTTTTCTATATCTCGTATTCACCATATTCATGTTGCATACTTATGTGTATATAATTTCATTTTGTTCAAAATAGATTTGTAATTATAATTAAATTACAAGTAAATGAATTTTATCTTTATGACTTGCATTTATATTTACTTTTCTATATCTCGTATTCACCATATTCATGTTGCATACTTATGTGAAAATTTGACGTAACTTATACTCGCGAGGATGCCCACCAAGAAGTTGATATATATAGATCGTGAATTTCTAACACTTTTATTGAAACCTCTCTTATAATTCTCCATCCCCTCAAGAATTCTGTCATATCCATATTTTGAATAATCGGTCTAGTTATATATAGATCTCTTAAATATTTTCTTTCAAGTATGATTGCATTAACTAGCCTCCTCATGATTATATTATTCAGTATTAGTTTATTCAATCAGTTCCATTAAGTTTGTCGAGTGATTATTTATGACACAAAAAAGATTCGGGTTTTTTGAATCACTATTTATTTTGTGGAAGTTATTAATTTTCAGATATCCAACTCTTTAGATGCTATCAAAATGTTTTTATTTATATCATCCAGAGTAAAGTAATAGTAGTCGAAAGTAATTGTAATACTGCTTCCAAATAACCCCTAAAAATTACTCCATGCAAAAAAAAAAATTTTTAAGTAGATTAAAAAAAAAAAAAAAAATTACTAATAAAAAATTTGGATTTCCTCATATTCCTGATTTGAGTCGTAATTAGATTTGAAACTAAAAATGCTGATTCACAGGGCCCTAATATATATATATATATATATATATATATATATATATATATATATATATATATATATATATATATATATATATATTAGGGCCCTGTGAATCAGCATGTGTGTATATATTATTTACATAGTTACAAAGGTGTACACTGGATTTTTAGATGTATGAGTTTTGACACGTACAGGCATTGTGCTAACTCCAAACTTTTTGTTTATTTATGCTTATGTCAAATGAGAATGTTTTGCAAAGAATTGCAGTGATAGGAGATTGGAAACAAAAAAATCCTAATTTTTAGGTCTGCCCAGCCCTTAACGTGAGAGCAATGAGTTGATAAAATATTTCCTCTACTATTTTTATCTAAATTTATATTCATCAATAAGTTTCAAATTTCATGCAATAATCTCTTATTTTTCAAAAATTGTTACTATGGGGCTGTAAAATTTGCAGGGTCATAAAAGGTGAACACTAAGAGGTTATTGCATGAAATTTGAAATGTGTTGATAAATTTAAATTTAGATAAGAATAGTAAAGAAAATATTTTACCAACTCATTGCTCCCAGCAATGAGTTAGTAAAATATTTTCAATAGAGGGCTGAGTGGGCCTAAAATTAGGGGTTCCAATTACCACAATTCTTTGCAAAACATTCTTATTTGAGATAAGCATGAACATACAAAAGTTTAAAGTTTGCACAATGTCTATAAGTGCCAAAAGTCAAACATGTAATACAAAACCTTCCAAATATTGTTCTATCTGACGGAATTTAAATCATCCTGCAAGAACAGTACAGTTTTAATTGAAATTCCTTTGGAGAGCATTTATGGCTTGCATTATTAATTTTATTTTTGTTAATTCACCTCCTCAAGGCCGAGAAGGCCGCTACAGACGAGGAGGCTACTTATTTGTGGTATAACCCTCTCTCAACTCTATAACTCTGAAACATGAACCTTGAGAAACAAGACCGATGCGCAGAGAAATGAGTTGAGCGCGGTAGAATCAAGGACGTGGTGAGGATCGAACTCGGAACCTCTCACTTATGAAGCGAGCGCTTTACCATTGCACCACTACTGCATATGTTTACTGCATATTTGTGAGTGGAAAAGGAATTATTAAATTATTTATTAAGCAGGAAAGAGCTTTCTTTGATCAAACCAAATATCTTCTGTTTTGTGATAAGATAAATTCAATAAACACTATTGAAAACAAACCACAATCAATACCACCATCTTGTTACTTTAATGAGAGCACTTTTACTGTTATCTCATCTTTTTTGTACTTTAAAAGCGCACATATTTGTTTTTGTGTTTGAAGGCTTAACCAGTGGTTAAGCCTTGAAACACAAAAACAAATATGTGCGCTTTTAAAGTACCATTTGTACAAATGTAATGTGCTTGATAGGTGGTTAATAACCACCTATCAAGCACATTAATTTCACCTTATGTGCAACCATATGTAGTAATGGCAAGCCAATGGTAATCCCCGTTATATAAAATTTGTACAAATGGTAAAGAACCAAGAACATCAGACTTTAATAATTGCCCCAATCTTGAATCTTGAAGTCCATTTGCATATGGGTTAGCTTTCTTTAACATATCTTGGAAACATATGATAACTGTATTAGATAACATTCGATTATTTGAAATTAGGAAAGTCTTCAAAATTTTCTAGTGGAAGCAAAGAATAATTTTTTTCAAATAAAACCGATTTTCCTGAATAATCATTTTTCAAAAAATGTTTCATTGTAAGAGAATTTGTTTGAAAAGTTTCTTCACCAGTTATTCGATTTTCAGCAATAATTGGTTCCTGTACTGGTGCTTCCTGAGAGTTGCTTTCAACACTTCCTGAGAGTTGCTTTTAATATAGAGGCTACCATCAATTTGTCCTTTTTTTCCCCCACACGATTTGAATAAAAAAGATTTTAACAACAGGTAAATGTACGTAATCATGCATACCATAACCTGAACTTAATGGTAGACCTTTCTTGCTTGATAAAGCTTTTTGAGTATATTTCAAAGTGTTTCACCTGTATCACATAATTCTTCTGATGATTCATTAAAATCAAATGTTAAATTTTTTATGCTTGTTAACATTTAGCGGAATACAGAGGTCATAGAGTTTCTTTTTCTTGTACTATCTTGATATGGATTTGTTGATGTTGTACTGCAAATAGTGTCACTAATTAAGTTGAAACTAGTATGATTTGCATGGTTACGTTTGAGTATATTTGATTTACTTAACACAAAATCATTGGTGAATGTGTCAATATTTAAAAATGGAGAATATATAAATTCTATATTAATAATATTCTATATAAAGATGATATAGACTCTCATCCCCATGTTAGTAGGTACTTTCTAAAAATTATAAAAAAGTGTTTGCATAGATAAGAAGATTTGAACCAATCATTACATGAACATTTTGGTATGTTCTTCTTGTCACAAGGTAAAGTGAACAAGGTAATTTTTGTTTGCAAATTAAAAGCTATTGACTACAAATACTCCAAGATCTTTTATTTGCACTTTATTTAGATCAGATTTGTTAGCCAAATTTTGCTTCTCTAAACAATGTTTAATAAAATGATGTGGCCTATTTATCAAGAATTCAGGTACATTAGAACTGTATTGTTTAAATCGACAATCCATTTTGTAATTAGATTCTGAATATTAAATTTGTTGCATTCTTGTATTCGTTTATATATATTAAAAACAACTATCTAAGCGTTTTTCAACCTTCTGTTTTATTACATAAAATCGTATATAAATACAAAGTTATAACTCCCATGACAATTATAAAACAACAATAGTCATTAAAAACCATAAATGAATGCGTGATTGCGTTTCTCTACGTGACTTTTACCACGTTTCTCTACGTGACTTATACCACGTATATGTAATAATTTTAATTCACCAACTTTAATAGAACAAAATTATTATATATATATATATATATATATATATATATATATATATATATATATATATATATATATATATATATATATATATATATATATATATATATATATATATATATATATATATATATATATATATATATATATATATATATATATATATAAGGTACGTGACAATTGCGTTTTAAGGAACTGAATTTTGTGCCACGATTTTCGTAGTCTCTTCAAAGTTAGCGTGCTTGAGGAAGGCTTTCTGAAATAACTTTTTAGTATTCGTTATCAACATAGATTATTTTTAGAAAGAAGAATAGTTAAAGCTTATTTTTGATTTGGTTTTAATTATACTCAATTGATATATTAACAAGTTTATTAATGTCGAAGTTTTAGTCCTACTTCTGTGGTGAAATTAATGTCCAGGATATAGTCTTTTTTTTCTATTCAATTTTTATTTTTAAGTTATTCATTTATCTATGCACCTGCCAAATTTCATTGAAAAATATTATGTAGCAGTCTTGCTGCACTTTTGTTACCTAATTTACATTTTCCCTGATATTAGCGCGGGAGACAGAAGGGTCCATTGATTATTTTTATATATATATTTTTTATATATAACATTCATACTACTAATATCATTAGCAATATTTAACTTATGTCATAAATTGATATTATAAACCTAGATACTTTATAGTGAAAATATGATTAAAAAGTTTGTAAATTTAAAAGAAATTGTTTTATTAAAACGATTTTCAGTAAATAATAAAATAATATTTAAATTTTATATTTCATTAAGAAACGAAAATTTTCTCAAAATGGAAAAAGAAAATAAAGGTTTCACATAGTATTTCATATCATATTCATAATATAAATTAGATATGAATCAAATTAGTTATGAATCATATTTAATTTTAAGTTTGAACGTTGTCTTTATTTAACAAGGAATGCCTCTAGTTTATAATTTATAACTATTAAATAAGTTATTTTTATATAAATTTATTAAACTGTTTTTAAATTATTATTTGACCACTATCTAAACCTTTATGTATAACTTAAATATTTCTTTCGCTGTTTTTGATGCTCAAAGTTGTGAAATAACGTTAGCCAACAACATCAGTTAGTTACTTTCTTTTTTCAATAGCTCAGTAGTTATTTTTATTATATATAATATATATATATATATATATATATATATATATAATATATATATATATATATATATATATATATATATATATATATATATATATATATATATATATATATATATATATATATATATATATATATATATATATATATATATATATATATATATATATACAAATGACTTACTATACACAAATTTTTATATTACTTTGTAAAAATAAAGGTAATTTAATTTTTGTTTAGATGAACTTGCTTTAGAGAGGATCAGTCAGTTATATCCTTATTATATGAATTAATTTAGTATTTAGTCATTTACTATTAGTTTTCAAATACAGTTCTATATTATGCCTATGTAGATTGTTGTTAGTTGTATTTTTGTATACCTAATACTTATTTTACTTATTTTATTAAGTCGCTCTTTTTTTTATGTAGACAAATTAGAACAAACAATAAGTAAGTTTAGTTTAAATTGTTTTAGTTACTATATCATTTAAAAGTATTTGTATGCAGTGTTAGTATTCTTTGTTAGCTTTGAATAAACATTTTGATTTAAAATTGGCATTTAGGTGAGTACGGCCAGCAGATATGTAAGTTTCATAGATTTCTATATTTTTTAACATATAACTAATTGATACATCATTACAAATATAAACTTCAAGTAAATGTTTTAATTTAAAATTGGCATTTTGGTGAATATGGCAAACAAATATGTAAGTTTTGTAGGCTTCAATATTTTAAAGTGCATGACTTGTTAATACATCATTATAAAGATATTATAACTCGAAACAAGTGTATTTTAAAGTTGAAAAATATTCCATTCACATTCCAACAATTTTAATTTATTTTTTTTATCTTTAGCATACCTTACTTCGATAATTGGTGAGAGAATTTTTATATATATAGAATTGTTATATATATATATATATATATATATATATATATATATATATATATATATATATATATATATATATATATATATATATATATTAATGGACGGAGACTTGTATTATTGCATTTAATTTATATTTAGTGTCACTGTCGTCTATTCCTGCTGGTAAGGTATATATATATATTCAATGCTAAAAAGTGTTCCTAATTTTACATGTCTGAAAAACGAAACGAACTAAACTACCTCAGCAAACAGTTCAGGAGTCTGGAGTCATAGCATGCCATGACATGAGCAATCAGCTAACAGGTGACAGCACACAGGCAGAATTTTTTTTTTTCTTTTTCTTTTATTATAAAATAATAAGTATTTACAATTTTTTAATAACATTAACTAAGGTTTTATGTTTTTACAATATATGGTTTTACAATTTTTCACAAGTATATACATTTTCTGTTTTGTAAATTATATTACATAATTTTTTTATTTTTAATTTTTAATTTTTTTGTGTTTTTTGATTTTATATTTTTTTGTGTTTTTTGGTTTTATATTTTTTTGTTTTTTATTTTTTTGCAGTTGTGCGGAAAGAAATCGAGAGTTTAGAATAAGTTAAAAAAAGAAGAAATTTTAAAATAGGGTAAGGAAAGGTTCATAAGGTAAAATGAATGATTTATATGCAAAAAAATTAAAAAAGGAATTACAGGACTTTTAAATAAACATTACGTTACGAACACTATAGATACAAAAAAAATTTATGTGTTAAAATAATATTTCATAAGATAAGGACTGGCAGTGATTTGCTTATTTTGTATAATAATAAGTTTGTTGTATAACATAAATAAAATTGCAAGAGGGAAGGAAGTCTTTACTAAACATACAACGAGCCGTTGTTTTAATTCAGCTCATATGTTTAGTTTCAGACTTCCATTCTCTACTTGACAGAAAACATTTTTAATAGAAAAATACTCACAGAAAATGTCCGTTGTATTTCTACGGACATGATAATTATATTTTAAGGTAATAATATTCCTGATGTTCCTGATTCTTACCCTGATCACTGCCATTGGGTCAATTTTTTTGTTGCTGAACATGTGGTGGCATCTACTGTTCCATATTGCACTCATGATGATTTGAGTGAGTGTCAACAGCAGCTGCGAATTGGGGTTTTTCACCGATAAATTCGCTGTTTCAATCGAGAAAATCGAATTTATCGGAGAAAAGTTGTTTCGGGATGTCAAGGAGTTATATACATGTTTAAAATACTCCCAAATTTCAACAGAAGGAGGACAGTAGACAAAGATATGCATGTTGTCCTCGATTTTACCACAAGTTTTGCATTTGTTATTTTTGACGATCTGTTGCCTTGTGCTTTTGGCTAGCAAGGCGCAGAAGGTAACTGTTGTGTAAAAAACGAAAGAGGATGTTTTGAGTCGGTCCGCATGCGTGGGAGGTGAAGTTCTTTTTCCAAATTTGGGTCCACGGTATCGTTGTTTTTGTTGAACTGTTCCAAAAAAGTTCTGCTGGCACGACTGTCTTTTTGTTTTTTGCCACTTCTAAGTAAAAACTTTTTGTTGTTTTTAGGGGGATGTTAAAAAGGAACCCGTTTTTGCATAATATTTCGATTGTTGTTTTGTAGTACTGAGACGTTTTGTTGTCCCAGTGTTTTGGAAAATTGTTCTGCTTTAAAAAGTTCCAGCTTTGGTTTTGGTTCGTAAATTTTATAAGTGAACTCGCCAACCAATACTTTGAAAAGTAGTAATAATCGTGAGCTTTGTCCTCTTCACATTCTTTCAGTCGAAAGAGTGTTTTGAGGCGAAGTGCAAGACTTTGCTTCTTCGGTGATAAAATTCCGAGAACCCCGCTTTTGACGGGTAAGAAAAGTGTTTCTCTCTTGACCGGATTGTAATTGGTCTTTTGAAACAGATTTTCGAAAATGGCTCTGTGCAGACGTTCTATTACCCATTCGGAAACGGGCAGCACGTTTGCCAGAAACCACACTTTTGACATTGCTAACGTATTTATCAATATAGTCTTTCCCCTAAGTGACAAAGTACGTAGTCCCAGAAACTTGAGTTTTTTCTCTATTTTGTTTAGAGTTACTAACCAGTTAAAATTGATAGTATCGCTCAGTCTGGTGTAAAAAGTAACACCTAAAATTTTGAAACCGGTGTTGTTGTTCCACTCTATGCCGTCCAATTCCGGGTACATTTTGGGATCAAAACCCCCAAGGGCGAGACCCTTGGTTTTTGAGGCATTGATCACTGAACCACTTGCTTTTTCAAACAGTTTTACTTTTTCGAAGAAACAACGGACTGATTTTATGTCCCTGGCAAAAAAGTTCGAATCGTCTGCATACTGCTGTATTTTGAGGGGTTTAGGTGTACGTGGTAGCGGGAAACCCTCTATTCTGCTATCTGCTCTGATCACCAAAGCGAGAGCTTTGGCGACGAAAACATACAGCAAGAGGGAGAGGGGATCGCCCTGTCTAACTCCCCCTTCCGTAGGAAAGGAGGCTGACAGGAAAGCGCAATTCAGAACAGATGCCAAAACTTCTGAATATAAGGTGTTAACAAAAGATACAAAATTTTCTCCGAGATTGAATTTTCGGAGAATCTGAAGCAGAAACGCACGATCGACTTCATCAAACGCCTTTTCTTGGTCAATTGACAAAATGAAACTAGGTAAATTTTTAAATTGCGCGTAATCTATAAGATCACGGACTAAATGTAAATTTGAGAATATTGTTCTACCTGGGATTCCGCAAGTTTGATTTGGTTCTACAATTTCCCCAATTACTTTTGCAAGTCTTTGGGCCAGCGCTTTTGTGATTATTTTGTAATCAGCGCCGATTAGGGATATAGGCTTCCAGTTTTTGCATTCGGTAAGATCTCCTTGTTTGGGGATCAGTGAAATAATAGATTTTTTCATAGAGTGGCTGGTGTTTTTTTCTACGAAAAATATTTCGTAAGCAAGTTCTTCAAAGTCTTTTTCTAAAATGTGCCAAAAGGTTTTATAAAATTCAGCTGGAAGTCCGTCATAGCCCGGAGATTTTCCGTTTTCAAATTTAAAAAGGGCTTCTTTTAGTTCGGCGACGGTTAGGCGGGTGTTTAAAAATTGATTTTCATCATCACTTAAACGTTTAGTGATGTGTGACAAGACATAATATTGGCTGTCTTTGCATAAACTAGTTTTGGTGTAAATGTTTTTGTAATATGAAACTAGGGAGTTTAGTATTTCACCAGGTTCACTCGTCAATGTGCCGTCATTCTTGCGAATTTCGGTAATTGACTTGTTCTGCTGTTGAACTTTTTCCAAATTATACAAAAATTTTGAAGGTTTTTCTCTTTCTTCGATTAGTTTTTGTTTCGTGCGAATAAACGCTCCGGGAAACTGGAGCAAGAAAAGAGCATCGCGTTTTTCTTTGATGCTATCTAAATTCGGGATTGCGTTTTGTCGCTCCCGTTGGATTTCATTTTCAATCCTTTTGATATTTTTTTTGTTTTTCGCACTTTCCTGTATCGATATGTGTTGTAATTCAGCCCTAACAAAAAGTTTGCAGTCGTCTAACCATTTTAAAATTGACGTATAGGACCGTTTTTTAGTTTGCCAATCTTGAATTAAGAGCTCATTTTTTTGCCTATGTACCCCTATTTCCAAAAAAGAGCAGTTTAATTTCCAATATCCTGGTCCTCTCCTGGTTTTACTAAAATTGACAGTTGTTGACACAAACTCGTGGTCGGAAAAAGGGTTGGTGAGAATTTTGTTGTATGTTGTTTTTTTGGCGACTTTTTCAGGGCAGTAGATTCTGTCGAGTCTACATTTAACCGTCTGATTGCGCCATGTGAATTCTCTTTTGTTGGGAAATTTATAACGATAAACATCTACGAGGTTATACTTACCTTGGAGGACCCCGAGTTTAGCAATGCCGTAGGTGTGATATTTAGCGTTGTTTGTGCCCTCTGTGTCAAGAGGCAGGCTTTCGACCATGTTGAAATCCCCGGCCATCAGGACGGGTAGTCCTGTGTCCTGCAAGAAATCTCCAAGGTCGCTAAAAAAGAGGCGCTTTTCTCTCGGCACATTAGGTGCGTAAATGTTCAGCACCTGCATTTCGTGTTCGTCAATTTTTATCATGACATTTAATATTCTTCCGTTGTTGTCCCTTTTTAGTTCGTGTAAAGAAACATTGGATTTAGCGAGTATCGCCACCCCACAACAGTTTTGACTCGGACCAGAGTTCCAAATAGACTCGCAAGTCCATTCGTCACTCCACTGTTTAACAGTGGACGGTCCGGATTTTGTTTCCTGAAGGAGGATAAGATCGAAGGTAGACTTTTTGAGAAACCCAAAAAAATTACCGCGTTTGTCTTGGTCGTTTAGACCGTTTATGTTGCACGTTAAAATATTATTAGCCATGATGGGGAGGATCAGGTTTCTTAATTTGAAAACTCGTGTACCTTAAACATAAATATAATAATTTTACAACCTGACATAAAAATCACAAACATATAAACCTTAACCTTATATCACGAGTTTTCGTTTGAACTGACGTAATACGAACAGAAGGACGCACTGGACCATAACATTCCACAAAAAAGCGCGAACTACAACAATACGAATTACGACAGCTTAAGCGCTTATTCAAAAACGTGACACGCATAATTAATGAGTAGAAAAATAGAACGTAAAAAAAGAATTTTTGTAGAAAGAAAAAGAAATAAAAGTTTAGAACAAAAAATTCGAAATAAAATTCTGATTTGAGAACAAAGCTAAAAAAGTAAGATGAAACAAAAAAAAAAGAGAGAGAGAAATAAACTTACGATTTCTTTTCCGCACCAATTTGGCTGTCAAGTTCTTCATCGATTATTAAAGAGTCCGTTTAGATTTCGAAACACATTTCCACACTTTCTTCTGACAAAAGAACTTCTTCCAACGACATGCCTTCCTTTATATCGTTCGTGTTTATTAATTTTTTGGGGGTTTCGCATTCCGACTGCCCCAAACGTTTTCTGGTCGGTTGGATGGGTTTTGCTTTCGGTGTTTTTGATGGATGTTCTTTTTCACTAAGACATTTTTTCCCGGAATCAACCTTAGCATTTACCTCAACACAGGCGTTTTGAACGTCGTTTTCCACATTCACACTGTTGACTTGTGTTTCTGTGGGTTGTGTGGAAGATACGGATGGAATGGTTGTGTTTTTTAAATTTGGTGGGTTAGGTTCGGGCTGGCCAGAGTGTTTGTAGCGTAGGTTGAGTCCATCGACGTTTTGATAGCGGGGTAGAGGGTTTAAGCATGGGTTTTTAATAATAATTATCACATTACCTGTATATATATCCTCCCCGTGAGCCTTGCACTTTTGTAAGTAGAAGGAGTCAAACTCACCTCGTCCTGCAGTTAGGTGTTTACCAAGCAGGATGATGGCGCTCTGACATCCATTCCTAAGTGTACCAATGGGAATGTTTTGAACCAAAACGTGATATTTTCGCACATATTTTTGTTGGAACTTTAACACGCATCCTTTCATTTCAATTTCTGCCTCGAGGTAGGTTGCGACAGATGAGTTGTTAACAACGGCGAACTCAAAATGCTTGTTGGTGTAATGCCTTGTCACACCCCAAACATTGCCAAGTAACTTTTTCTCGGCTAAACTTGAAAGAAAATCATTGACGCTCACGTTCAAATCACCGTATCGACAAATAAGAACATTTGAATTGTCAATCTCTGTCTTAGCATTGAAAATACCAAGATTAGTTCTCAATTGAACAGCAGTGTTACCAGACGATAAAACACCAGCATAACTTTTAGCCATGAATACAACTCAATAAAAAACAAATTACACTCAATAAAATTCGCGACGAAAAAATCATCAAACGATAATTTAACGGTAAAAACCACAAGGAAGACTAAACGTCTTTTATGACTTAACTTTTTTAATTCAATTATTTTTTGACTTATTTGGTTGCTCTCAGGCAGAATTTCGTTGACAAGTGCCGTTTTCCAGCGGACAAACAAGTGCAACTTTTTTGATTTGTTTCATTTTCTTAAGTCTGGTCCGTGTCAACGTCACGGAAGTTTTTTAATAATTAAAGGAAGTATCCAGAAGTTTCCAGAAGCATGCAGAAGTTTCCAGAAGAAGCATCTGGAAGCATCCAGAAATATCCAGAAACATTCAGAAGCTTCCAGAAGCATCTAGAATCTTCCAGAACAGGTTCACACAGTTTCATTTTACTATATAAGAGACATGTAAATCGATATGTAATTCAGTCACTATATGCAAGTCAATCAGTCAGTATTATCAAGACAGTTTATCGAAGTGAGTTTTATCAAAGTGTTTTATCGAAGAACATCAATACAAGAAGTGAAATACAACAAGTGTTTCATTACATCAATGCAGTCCACATCCAACCAAGACGTTGTGTTCCACAGAGCATTATTGTATCATCACAAGGTAAATGTAACACGGTAAGCCTTGAGAAGCGTGATTATTTATTTTTATTATTTTTATGACTTCAAGTGCAAAAATGGCTCTCGACAGTCTTGGATTGGAACTACGAAAGAAAATTATTGGCAATTACGTAAGTGGAATGTCACAAAAAAGTGTTTGTGATAAATATCGCATGAAAAAATGGACCGTATCAAGACTATGTTCCAAATATCGTTCTACGGGGAAGTTGGCAGCAGATAACAAAGGTGGAAGACAGCGTTCCACCACTTCTAGAGAGGATTCTATGATCGTCAGATCCGTCAAGAAGGATCCCTGGATATCATCAGTCGAGATACAAAAGCAATTAGAGCTGCCTGTATCGGATCGAACAATCAGACAACGTGCAAAGAAACCGCTGATTTCACTAAAAAAACAGAAGAAAAGACTCCTGTTTTCTACATCTCATATTGACTGGAATGTGCAGAAATGGCGAACTGTCCTGTTCAGTGATGAATCGAAGTTCAACATCATTGGGAGCGATGGCATTTGGCGTGTACGTCGACCGGCCGGAAAACGCCTCAATTTAAGTTACTGCCATAAGACCGTGAAGCATGGTCTTATGGCAGTAACTGGTATATTTTAGGCAATGCAATGGTCTGGGGGTATTTTTCTGCTAACGGTCTAGGTCCAATACATCGAAACGATGGAATAATGGACCGTTTCATGTATAAAAATATCCTGAAAGATGTTGTTACCTAATGCTGAATGGAATATGCCAATAAAATGGGTTTTTCAGCAAGACAACGATCCGAAACACACTGCAAAAGTAGTCAAGTAGTGGTTTCAAGACAACCACCTATCGGTGATGGATTGGCCGCCTCAATCTCCGGATCTCAACCCTATCGAGAACCTGTGGGAGATCGTCAACCGCAGAATTAATTGTGAAGGTGTTCGTAATAAGGATCAACTGTTTGAACAAATCCAAAAGGCCTGGGCAGCGATTCCACAAAGTTTCATTGATCACCTGATCGAATCTATGCCTCGAAGATGCAAGGCTGTGATCGACAACAAAGGATTCGCCACGAAATATTGATAGCGAAATACAGCTTGGTCAACATTTTGTCGAGTTACACTTGTTTTGTCCAGAAGGAAATCAACTTTTTTTAATACTATTGAATAATTTATTAATTTTCGTGTGCAAATAATGAACTTTGTGATGAATAAAACTTGAAGAACTTTGTCTCTAAACAGTTACATAGTTATTTCTCTAAATTGAAAAAATGCAGCACTTTTATATAAAGAAACTAAATTAGCATTATTTGGTTGCACTCGTTTTGTCCGATACTGTATATTGTTAATTACAAATAATTTTAAGTATGGTTTCAATTATTATATAATTGCACAGTTATGTTGGGTATTGCATTTTCTATTTTTTAGTATCAACTTCATCGCTTATAATGGGTAAGGTTTTTATATTTTTATTTTCATATATGATTTTAATTTCTAAATTATTTTAAGGTTTTGCTATATTATTTAATTTTTTCATATAACATTTTTTTATCATATAAGTCTATGCTATAGTAATTTATATTTTTATTTTTTAGCGCCATCATCTAAACAAGTTGGTATGGTATAATCTAAACCTTTCAACATGATTGTTATTACAAAATAAATACAAGATTTTATTTTTTATTTTAGTGCCACTTGCATCTGTTCCAGTTGGTAATGTCATATATTTTCATTAAGAATTTATAGATCTTAAATAACAAATATTTTCCAGTATTGACAAATAATTTACATATATAATTGCAAGATAATGTAATGTATCTTTATTTTTTAGTTTTATCTTCTTCTGTTAAATACTGGTAAGGTTTACATATCTTTACTTTTTAACAACCAAATAATTTTAAGACGATGCTGTATTTTATGTTTATTTTTTAGTGCCATCGTCATCTGAACGAATTGGTAAGGTGCATAAATTTTTCAAAATGATTGTAATTGGAAAATTACTACAAGAATTTAATTTTTGCTTATTATGCTTATTTCTTTATTTTAGTGCAAATTTCATCTGTTCCTGTTGGTAATGACATATATTTTCTCTCTTTGAAAATTGATTTAAGTATTTTATTATTATTATTATTATTATTGTTATTATTATTATTATTATTATTATGCCTTTTTTTATTAATACGTTGCTACTTGTAAGGCTATATATATCAACTTTGCTACATGAGTTTAAATAAAAAATATTTGCAATTTTTGTTTTTGTATTATGCTTTTGTTTTTAGTGCCACCTCTGCCTACTCAAACTGGTAAGACAATATTTATCAACTTTGCATTAAGATTTAAATAAAAAACATATTATATTATATGATTTCTTTGTTTAAATTTTTTATAGTATCATCATCATCTGCTTTAACTGGTTAAGTTTGTATAATTAAAGATAGCAAACTGATTTAAAACTATAATATTTTTTTTATTTTTACCCAGTGTTGTCATTTATCTATTAAATTATCTATGTTTATAATCATTTTGTTAACTTTACTTTTAATCTAATTTGCATAACCTAATTGAGATATTACTTATTTTATTGTTTTTATATTGTCGTTATAGAACCAACTTACGAAGATTACATAAAATATAGGTCTCGCTACCCAGGACCACTAACCAACCCATCATTTTTATGTTGGTTGCAGAATAATGGGGAGGACAAGCCATCTTTTAAATGGTCTCGTCCTCCATACCTGGGTGGTGGGATCTATCAGCAAAGACAAGGTGGCAGAAGAGGTCCGGGTGGAATAGCAAATGTTTACGTTCAATGCTAGGTCCACCCGGATTTTTTTTGTTTTTACGTTTTTTTGTTAATACATAAAGTTAAATAAAATTTGTTTTTATTTCGATGCTAATTTATATATGAAATTTAACTATTAAGTTGTTAACTTTAGCTTTAGTGTTTAAAAACATTAATTTCTGGGATTAAGTTACGATGTTTCTTTATCCTTAATGGAGGAAACATGTTTTTTTTTCTTCTACCCTTTAATAAAATAATATCGTTTAGGCAGTATGGTAGGATGGTGTTGCGTAGCACATTTTTTAGAATTTTTCATTAACTTAGAAGTTTTTTTAAAAGTAGAATAGTTGAACTTTTTTAAAGAGTATTTTTTTATTATATTGACGAAAGTTAAAGTGTTATTTATTGATATCAAAAACTGTGTTGTACTTCTTGTGCTTAGTAAATGTTGAAGATATTATCTTTTTTTTTTCTATCCTATTCTTTTTTTTTAAGTTTATACGTTTTCTATGCACATGCCAAATTTCAAGAATTTATTTTAACTTTAAATTTTGTTTTTCCGACTTCTGTTTGGGGGAGGAGGGGGGGGGATGACTGAAGGATATTAAATATTCGTATTTATAAGCCAATAATAATTATTATTAAAAAATTTAATAATTATTCTATACAATGATTTTGTGATAGAAGTACTAATATTACATTTATAAAGTATCAATGTAAAAATAACATTTATTATATATTAAATCAATAGTACATGTTTTTTGCTCAGTCCAATCATATTATTTCATTTTTAAAAAGCTTTGTATCATATAATAATATAATATATTGCTTTTTTATGTATTTAGAATATATCATATATTAGTAATATACTGATATTTGTCTAAAAATATATAGACATAATATATTTATAGTATACTAAATTTAATATACTATTTATAGTATATTATATTTATAGTATATTATATATTTAATATATACTGTATTATAATATATATTAAATATATACTATAATACAATATATATTTAATACATACTATATTAATAATAATTATGAATGATATGATTTCGATACAGCAATGACAATTATTATATGAAAAAGTTCCAGCTAGTTGCTGACATCGTAGTTGATGTTTTCATTGAGTTGATGTTTCCAGTGATGTTTTCATTTTTATTGATGTTTCCAGTGAGTTGATGTTTTTCTAATGTGAATATGTTGCCATTATGTTTTGATAATTGGACTTTTGTTGCATTTTATTATCTTACTACATGATTTTACTATTTTTTGACTATATATATATATATATATATATATATATATATATATATATATATATATATATATATATATATATATATATATATATATATATACATATATATATATATATATATATATATATATATATATATATATATATATATATATATATATATATATATATATATATATAGTGTGCAACAAGTAGTGGAACTTGCAAAAAAAATTACAGCGAGTAGTGGAACTTGCAAAGATATGTACATCGAGTTGTGGAACTTGCAAAAATATTAAGCGAGTAGTGGAACTTGCAATTTTTTTGATAGACGGGTCTAGCTTACATTCACGTCGTGTCTAACGGGTGATGCGGAAGTTATCGGACAAATCCTAATTTCATTATTTGAGCATAATAATTAGTTTTTGTGGTTTTATGCGTAGGCATAAACGTTCTATAAAATATAAACTTTATTATTTGAAACACAATTATTTAAAATGAGGTTAAATGCAGCTGAACGAGAATCTTTTCGAAAGCGACTAAAAATGTTTTTTGTAAATAAACCTAATATAAAAATAAAAAAAATCGTAAATCATTTTGAAAAGGAAGGATTTGCTCGAAATACAATATATGATAACCTAAAAAGACTTGAAACTGTTCAATCGTTTTCTGATAGAAAGCACCCTGGTCGACCGACATCCTGGACTAGAGAAAAGAAAGCCGAATTAACGAGACTTGTCAACAATCGAAAAGGGGTCAGTCAGAGAAAAATAGGTATTAAATTCGGTGTAAATCAATCGACAATTGGTCGTCAGTTAAAAAAAATGAATGTTAAATGTAGAAAACGTGAAAAGACTCCAAAATACACTATAGAACAACAAATAAAGGCAAAGAAAAGAAGCAGGAAACTAGTTAACTAACTCTATAACACAAAATCGCTTCTAGTCATCGATGACGAAAAATACTTTTGTTTTGCAGGGGACAACATGCCTGGAAATTCTGGATACTACACAAACAACAAAAAGACATGCCCAGAAAGTGTTCGTTTTATAGGAAAAGAGAAATTTCCAAAAAAATTATTAATGTGGATAGCCATATCTGACCGTGGTATGTCCGAGCCATTGTTTCGCACTTCCAAGGCTGTAGCGATCAATTCATCAATCTATATTAATGAATGTTTAGGAAAACGACTTCTTCCATTTATTCACAAGTATCATGGAGACTTTAACTATTTATTTTGGCCAGATTTAGCAAGAATTTAATTTTTGCTTATTATGCTTATTTCTTTATTTTAGTGCAAATTTCATCTGTTCCTGCTGGTAATGACATATATTTTCTCTCTTTGAAAATTGATTTAAGTATTTTATTATTATTATTATTATTATTGTTATTATTATTATTATTATTATTATTATGCCTTTTTTTATTAATACGTTGCTACTTGTAAGGCTATATATATCAACTTTGCTACATGAGTTTAAATAAAAAATATTTGCAATTTTTGTTTTTGTATTATGCTTTTGTTTTTAGTGCCACCTCTGCCTACTCAAACTGGTAAGACAATATTTATCAACTTTGCATTAAGATTTAAATAAAAAACATATTATATTATATGATTTCTTTGTTTAAATTTTTTTTAGTATCATCATCATCTGCTTTAACTGGTTAAGTTTGTATAATTAAAGATAGCAAACTGATTTAAAACTATAATATTTTTTTTATTTTTACCCAGTGTTGTCATTTATCTATTAAATTATCTATGTTTATAATCATTTTGTTAACTTTACTTTTAATCTAATTTGCATAACCTAATTGAGATATTACTTATTTTATTGTTTTTATATTGTCGTTATAGAACCAACTTACGAAGATTACATAAAATATAGGTCTCGCTACCCAGGACCACTAACCAACCCATCATTTTTATGTTGGTTGCAGAATAATGGGGAGGACAAGCCATCTTTTAAATGGTCTCGTCCTCCATACCTGGGTGGTGGGATCTATCAGCAAAGACAAGGTGGCAGAAGAGGTCCGGGTGGAATAGCAAATGTTTACGTTCAATGCTAGGTCCACCCGGATTTTTTTTGTTTTTACGTTTTTTTGTTAATACATAAAGTTAAATAAAATTTGTTTTTATTTCGATGCTAATTTATATATGAAATTTAACTATTAAGTTGTTAACTTTAGCTTTAGTGTTTAAAAACATTAATTTCTGGGATTAAGTTACGATGTTTCTTTATCCTTAATGGAGGAAACATGTTTTTTTTTCTTCTACCCTTTAATAAAATAATATCGTTTAGGCAGTATGGTAGGATGGTGTTGCGTAGCACATTTTTTAGAATTTTTCATTAACTTAGAAGTTTTTTTAAAAGTAGAATAGTTGAACTTTTTTAAAGAGTATTTTTTTATTATATTGACGAAAGTTAAAGTGTTATTTATTGATATCAAAAACTGTGTTGTACTTCTTGTGCTTAGTAAATGTTGAAGATATTATCTTTTTTTTTTCTATCCTATTCTTTTTTTTTAAGTTTATACGTTTTCTATGCACATGCCAAATTTCAAGAATTTATTTTAACTTTAAATTTTGTTTTTCCGACTTCTGTTTGGGGGAGGAGGGGGGGGGATGACTGAAGGATATTAAATATTCGTATTTATAAGCCAATAATAATTATTATTAAAAAATTTAATAATTATTCTATACAATGATTTTGTGATAGAAGTACTAATATTACATTTATAAAGTATCAATGTAAAAATAACATTTATTATATATTAAATCAATAGTACATGTTTTTTGCTCAGTCCAATCATATTATTTCATTTTTAAAAAGCTTTGTATCATATAATAATATAATATATTGCTTTTTTATGTATTTAGAATATATCATATATTAGTAATATACTGATATTTGTCTAAAAATATATAGACATAATATATTTATAGTATACTAAATTTAATATACTATTTATAGTATATTATATTTATAGTATATTATATATTTAATATATACTGTATTATAATATATATTAAATATATACTATAATACAATATATATTTAATACATACTATATTAATAATAATTATGAATGATATGATTTCGATACAGCAATGACAATTATTATATGAAAAAGTTCCAGCTAGTTGCTGACATCGTAGTTGATGTTTTCATTGAGTTGATGTTTCCAGTGATGTTTTCATTTTTATTGATGTTTCCAGTGAGTTGATGTTTTTCTAATGTGAATATGTTGCCATTATGTTTTGATAATTGGACTTTTGTTGCATTTTATTATCTTACTACATGATTTTACTATTTTTTGACTATATATATATATATATATATATATATATATATATATATATATATATATATATATATATATATATATATATATATATATATACATATATATATATATATATATATATATATATATATATATATATATATATATATATATATATATATATATATATATATATATATATATATAGTGTGCAACAAGTAGTGGAACTTGCAAAAAAAATTACAGCGAGTAGTGGAACTTGCAAAGATATGTACATCGAGTTGTGGAACTTGCAAAAATATTAAGCGAGTAGTGGAACTTGCAATTTTTTTGATAGACGGGTCTAGCTTACATTCACGTCGTGTCTAACGGGTGATGCGGAAGTTATCGGACAAATCCTAATTTCATTATTTGAGCATAATAATTAGTTTTTGTGGTTTTATGCGTAGGCATAAACGTTCTATAAAATATAAACTTTATTATTTGAAACACAATTATTTAAAATGAGGTTAAATGCAGCTGAACGAGAATCTTTTCGAAAGCGACTAAAAATGTTTTTTGTAAATAAACCTAATATAAAAATAAAAAAAATCGTAAATCATTTTGAAAAGGAAGGATTTGCTCGAAATACAATATATGATAACCTAAAAAGACTTGAAACTGTTCAATCGTTTTCTGATAGAAAGCACCCTGGTCGACCGACATCCTGGACTAGAGAAAAGAAAGCCGAATTAACGAGACTTGTCAACAATCGAAAAGGGGTCAGTCAGAGAAAAATAGGTATTAAATTCGGTGTAAATCAATCGACAATTGGTCGTCAGTTAAAAAAAATGAATGTTAAATGTAGAAAACGTGAAAAGACTCCAAAATACACTATAGAACAACAAATAAAGGCAAAGAAAAGAAGCAGGAAACTAGTTAACTAACTCTATAACACAAAATCGCTTCTAGTCATCGATGACGAAAAATACTTTTGTTTTGCAGGGGACAACATGCCTGGAAATTCTGGATACTACACAAACAACAAAAAGACATGCCCAGAAAGTGTTCGTTTTATAGGAAAAGAGAAATTTCCAAAAAAATTATTAATGTGGATAGCCATATCTGACCGTGGTATGTCCGAGCCATTGTTTCGCACTTCCAAGGCTGTAGCGATCAATTCATCAATCTATATTAATGAATGTTTAGGAAAACGACTTCTTCCATTTATTCACAAGTATCATGGAGACTTTAACTATTTATTTTGGCCAGATTTAGCAAGAATTTAATTTTTGCTTATTATGCTTATTTCTTTATTTTAGTGCAAATTTCATCTGTTCCTGCTGGTAATGACATATATTTTCTCTCTTTGAAAATTGATTTAAGTATTTTATTATTATTATTATTATTATTGTTATTATTATTATTATTATTATTATTATGCCTTTTTTTATTAATACGTTGCTACTTGTAAGGCTATATATATCAACTTTGCTACATGAGTTTAAATAAAAAATATTTGCAATTTTTGTTTTTGTATTATGCTTTTGTTTTTAGTGCCACCTCTGCCTACTCAAACTGGTAAGACAATATTTATCAACTTTGCATTAAGATTTAAATAAAAAACATATTATATTATATGATTTCTTTGTTTAAATTTTTTTTAGTATCATCATCATCTGCTTTAACTGGTTAAGTTTGTATAATTAAAGATAGCAAACTGATTTAAAACTATAATATTTTTTTTATTTTTACCCAGTGTTGTCATTTATCTATTAAATTATCTATGTTTATAATCATTTTGTTAACTTTACTTTTAATCTAATTTGCATAACCTAATTGAGATATTACTTATTTTATTGTTTTTATATTGTCGTTATAGAACCAACTTACGAAGATTACATAAAATATAGGTCTCGCTACCCAGGACCACTAACCAACCCATCATTTTTATGTTGGTTGCAGAATAATGGGGAGGACAAGCCATCTTTTAAATGGTCTCGTCCTCCATACCTGGGTGGTGGGATCTATCAGCAAAGACAAGGTGGCAGAAGAGGTCCGGGTGGAATAGCAAATGTTTACGTTCAATGCTAGGTCCACCCGGATTTTTTTTGTTTTTACGTTTTTTTGTTAATACATAAAGTTAAATAAAATTTGTTTTTATTTCGATGCTAATTTATATATGAAATTTAACTATTAAGTTGTTAACTTTAGCTTTAGTGTTTAAAAACATTAATTTCTGGGATTAAGTTACGATGTTTCTTTATCCTTAATGGAGGAAACATGTTTTTTTTTCTTCTACCCTTTAATAAAATAATATCGTTTAGGCAGTATGGTAGGATGGTGTTGCGTAGCACATTTTTTAGAATTTTTCATTAACTTAGAAGTTTTTTTAAAAGTAGAATAGTTGAACTTTTTTAAAGAGTATTTTTTTATTATATTGACGAAAGTTAAAGTGTTATTTATTGATATCAAAAACTGTGTTGTACTTCTTGTGCTTAGTAAATGTTGAAGATATTATCTTTTTTTTTTCTATCCTATTCTTTTTTTTTAAGTTTATACGTTTTCTATGCACATGCCAAATTTCAAGAATTTATTTTAACTTTAAATTTTGTTTTTCCGACTTCTGTTTGGGGGAGGAGGGGGGGGGATGACTGAAGGATATTAAATATTCGTATTTATAAGCCAATAATAATTATTATTAAAAAATTTAATAATTATTCTATACAATGATTTTGTGATAGAAGTACTAATATTACATTTATAAAGTATCAATGTAAAAATAACATTTATTATATATTAAATCAATAGTACATGTTTTTTGCTCAGTCCAATCATATTATTTCATTTTTAAAAAGCTTTGTATCATATAATAATATAATATATTGCTTTTTTATGTATTTAGAATATATCATATATTAGTAATATACTGATATTTGTCTAAAAATATATAGACATAATATATTTATAGTATACTAAATTTAATATACTATTTATAGTATATTATATTTATAGTATATTATATATTTAATATATACTGTATTATAATATATATTAAATATATACTATAATACAATATATATTTAATACATACTATATTAATAATAATTATGAATGATATGATTTCGATACAGCAATGACAATTATTATATGAAAAAGTTCCAGCTAGTTGCTGACATCGTAGTTGATGTTTTCATTGAGTTGATGTTTCCAGTGATGTTTTCATTTTTATTGATGTTTCCAGTGAGTTGATGTTTTTCTAATGTGAATATGTTGCCATTATGTTTTGATAATTGGACTTTTGTTGCATTTTATTATCTTACTACATGATTTTACTATTTTTTGACTATATATATATATATATATATATATATATATATATATATATATATATATATATATATATATATATATATATATATATATATATACATATATATATATATATATATATATATATATATATATATATATATATATATATATATATATATATATATATATATATATAGTGTGCAACAAGTAGTGGAACTTGCAAAAAAAATTACAGCGAGTAGTGGAACTTGCAAAGATATGTACATCGAGTTGTGGAACTTGCAAAAATATTAAGCGAGTAGTGGAACTTGCAATTTTTTTGATAGACGGGTCTAGCTTACATTCACGTCGTGTCTAACGGGTGATGCGGAAGTTATCGGACAAATCCTAATTTCATTATTTGAGCATAATAATTAGTTTTTGTGGTTTTATGCGTAGGCATAAACGTTCTATAAAATATAAACTTTATTATTTGAAACACAATTATTTAAAATGAGGTTAAATGCAGCTGAACGAGAATCTTTTCGAAAGCGACTAAAAATGTTTTTTGTAAATAAACCTAATATAAAAATAAAAAAAATCGTAAATCATTTTGAAAAGGAAGGATTTGCTCGAAATACAATATATGATAACCTAAAAAGACTTGAAACTGTTCAATCGTTTTCTGATAGAAAGCACCCTGGTCGACCGACATCCTGGACTAGAGAAAAGAAAGCCGAATTAACGAGACTTGTCAACAATCGAAAAGGGGTCAGTCAGAGAAAAATAGGTATTAAATTCGGTGTAAATCAATCGACAATTGGTCGTCAGTTAAAAAAAATGAATGTTAAATGTAGAAAACGTGAAAAGACTCCAAAATACACTATAGAACAACAAATAAAGGCAAAGAAAAGAAGCAGGAAACTAGTTAACTAACTCTATAACACAAAATCGCTTCTAGTCATCGATGACGAAAAATACTTTTGTTTTGCAGGGGACAACATGCCTGGAAATTCTGGATACTACACAAACAACAAAAAGACATGCCCAGAAAGTGTTCGTTTTATAGGAAAAGAGAAATTTCCAAAAAAATTATTAATGTGGATAGCCATATCTGACCGTGGTATGTCCGAGCCATTGTTTCGCACTTCCAAGGCTGTAGCGATCAATTCATCAATCTATATTAATGAATGTTTAGGAAAACGACTTCTTCCATTTATTCACAAGTATCATGGAGACTTTAACTATTTATTTTGGCCAGATTTAGCAAGAATTTAATTTTTGCTTATTATGCTTATTTCTTTATTTTAGTGCAAATTTCATCTGTTCCTGCTGGTAATGACATATATTTTCTCTCTTTGAAAATTGATTTAAGTATTTTATTATTATTATTATTATTATTGTTATTATTATTATTATTATTATTATTATGCCTTTTTTTATTAATACGTTGCTACTTGTAAGGCTATATATATCAACTTTGCTACATGAGTTTAAATAAAAAATATTTGCAATTTTTGTTTTTGTATTATGCTTTTGTTTTTAGTGCCACCTCTGCCTACTCAAACTGGTAAGACAATATTTATCAACTTTGCATTAAGATTTAAATAAAAAACATATTATATTATATGATTTCTTTGTTTAAATTTTTTTTAGTATCATCATCATCTGCTTTAACTGGTTAAGTTTGTATAATTAAAGATAGCAAACTGATTTAAAACTATAATATTTTTTTTATTTTTACCCAGTGTTGTCATTTATCTATTAAATTATCTATGTTTATAATCATTTTGTTAACTTTACTTTTAATCTAATTTGCATAACCTAATTGAGATATTACTTATTTTATTGTTTTTATATTGTCGTTATAGAACCAACTTACGAAGATTACATAAAATATAGGTCTCGCTACCCAGGACCACTAACCAACCCATCATTTTTATGTTGGTTGCAGAATAATGGGGAGGACAAGCCATCTTTTAAATGGTCTCGTCCTCCATACCTGGGTGGTGGGATCTATCAGCAAAGACAAGGTGGCAGAAGAGGTCCGGGTGGAATAGCAAATGTTTACGTTCAATGCTAGGTCCACCCGGATTTTTTTTGTTTTTACGTTTTTTTGTTAATACATAAAGTTAAATAAAATTTGTTTTTATTTCGATGCTAATTTATATATGAAATTTAACTATTAAGTTGTTAACTTTAGCTTTAGTGTTTAAAAACATTAATTTCTGGGATTAAGTTACGATGTTTCTTTATCCTTAATGGAGGAAACATGTTTTCGAAATTATGGATTATTACATGTTTAAAATTGCTTTTTTTTTAGGAAACATGTTTTCGAAACATGTTTTCGATATATATATATATATATATATATATATATATATATATATATATATATATATATATATATATATATATATATACAGTGCCGGTTTTAGCACTACCAGCGCCCTGGGCGAGATTTCTACGGCACCCCTAGCTCAATCTAACCCCATTCAAAAAAAAGGGCAAAGGGTAAAATAACCAATTAGTTTCGCCCCTTTATATTCGGCGCCCTGGGCCATCGCCCAACCAGGCCCTACCCTAACGCCGCGACTGTATATATATATATATATATATATATATATATATATATATATATATATATATATATATATATATATATATATATATATATATATACACATATATACATATGTATATATGTGTATATATATATATATATACATATGTATATATATATATATATATACATATGTATATATGTATATATATATATATATATATATATATATATATATATAAATATATATATATATATATATATATATATATATATATATATATATATATATATATATATATATATATATATATATATATATATATATATATATATATATATATATATATATGTTTAACCAACTTTAAAAAGTATTCTACACAATAGAGTGCTCAATGTTCTTAAAAGAACAGAGCAATTATATTAGTAGAAAATCACTTAACAAAAATTTTTTCCATTTAACACTGTGTTTCATCAACAAAGATTCATCAGAAAAAATCAGAAAATTTTTTTCTGATGAATCTTTGTTGATGAAACACAGTGTTAAATGGAAAAAATTTTTGTTAAGTGATTTTCTACTAATATATATATATATATATATATATATATATATATATATATATATATATATATATATATATATATATATATATATATATATATATATATATATATATATATATATATATATATATATATATTAAAAGAGTAAGCATTCTAGTAATTGATTAATTCTATTCATAAACTTCTAAATTAAAATACATATTACCAACTATACAATATATTTAATACATTTATTTATTTATAACATTGTTATAAACAAAATAAATGTAATAAATTCTGCATTTATTAAACTGAAAATCTTTATATATTGCGTTACCTTTTATATTTCGGCTTTCATCATCAGAGCTTATTTCATCAGAACTGCTGAGATTCAAATTTTCGCCATATATAGATAAATCCATAATCTTTGTTTTTGTTTGCTTTAATAATAATTGCTTTAATAAGTTTTTAATATCACGTTTCCTCGTGCAATTATTTGCTGTTTTGAATTAACTCGAACAAATAAAAAACTTAACGGCCGCAGAAAAAATCGACCTACTTTGGAGTAGTGTTAACGTCTGCTAACCCCTAAGTAAAGGTCTGCATCTCGAAATGATTTTGAATCGAAATGATTTCGATTCGATTTTTTTTTTTTGGAAAAGGCAATCGATTCGATATCGAGAGAAAAAAGAGAATTGAAATGACAATCGATTCGATATCGAGTAATTTCGATATTTCGATTCGAAATGCAATCGATTCGATACTAATCGAGACATATCGAGGAATATCGAGAATAAAATACTATTCTTATTGGGCAAGTCCAAAGACAAGTCCTTTCAAAAACAGACTTAACAGTAAGTGTAAAAGAACCAAGATGATCTGCAGGAACACCAACCTAAAAATCCTGTAAAGGAAAAAGGTTATTGGTATTGACCTACAAATCCAACTAAGTTGGATTTGGTAATATTTTTTAGAAATTTTGTTAAACCCTTATTTAAAACATGTGTAAACCAGCATTAATTATTTTGACTTTAGATAGAAACTCCATCTGTTGGCCATATTGTTGTGCAATAGTTGAAAACATAATTTTTTAGTTTTATGCTATAAATTTATAAAATTAAAATAGGGCAAGTCCCCAAGGACAAGCCCGTTTAGAATCAACCAAACTGTTATGTAACAAATTTTATTAAACAAAAGTATATAATAAATGAAGAGAATCAAAATAGATGAACGTCAACAAATTATTAGTTAAACTTATAGTATTCAACTTTACATGTTTATAAAACGCCATTGAGTTATAAATTGTAAAGATTTCAACTTAATCTGTTGCCAAAGTTTTGGTTTTAAGTATAAACAAAAATAGTTTATACCTACAATTAAGGTTAAATTGGGTATAATATGTTAACCTAAATAAAGAAATTAATGTTAAAAGAACAGTTTGTTCAAAGATTGCAACTCCATCTGTTGAGTAATTTTTTGTAGAAACTTAACTTTAGTAAAATATTTGATATAAAATTAAATTAAGAGGCCAGTCCTTAGACAAGCCCTTCCAAAAATTGATAAATGGAATTATCAAAAACAGAATTAGCAATTTTAAACATGTAATAATCCATAATGTAATAGAATAATTGTAAAATGCTATTGAAAAATACTTTTTAAACAATTTTAATTTGTGTGTTGGCAAAATTTTTGTTTAAAAGTAAAAAAATTTAAATATATATATATCATTTATTATAATTTTTAAGTAAAATATTTAATAAACTAATATTTAAAGCATATTTCATTTTACAATTGCAACTCCATCTGTTGATTAACGGTTTTATAAAAATCAAAATGTTCCGAGAAATAAAGAGACATTTTAAGAATAACAAATTTATTATAGAAATTAAAAATAATAATAGTTACAATCATCTTCTCTTGCCAATGAACAAAAATAAAGAAATACTTTATAACCTTACTTAAAATAATGATAAAATGCTATTGAATATTATTTCTAAGATTGTACAGTAATGTGTTGCTAAAGTTTTCATAAAAATGTTAAAAAGTTAATAGTTTTACAATGAATTTTGACATATTGTTTATCTATTATATGCTAACAGATTTTAAAAAAGAAATGATAAAAGAATATATTGTTTCAAGACTGTAACTCCATTTGTTGGCAAAGTTTTTGGAGAAAGTTAAAAGTTCCGAGAAATTTAAAAAGTTCCGAAAACAATTATTTTTAAGAATTATGCCAAAAATTTATGAAACAAATTAATATAATAGTATTATGAAACAATGCAGACAAGAAAACATCTGACATGAAACATAAATTAAAAGACTCCTATTCTTTATGCTTATAAAAGGCCATTGTGTTTTAAAATCTAAAGATAGTAATGTCATCTGTTACAAAATTGTTGTTCAAAAGTTCCGAGAAATTACAAGATATTTCAAGAATTATTCTTTTATTTAACAAAGTAATAATATAAGTGAAGATGATTTCAACAATGAAAACTCAGAGTGGTAAAAATTATTTTATTCCCTTACTTTAATTAGCTTTACAACGCCATTGAGTATTATAAATTTAAAAATAGTAATTTATTAAACAAAATTATTTAATAAGTAGTCTTGATGTACAAAACTTCCAAAACCAAAAATGAGAATAAATTTTACACTTTTACTTGAAGTTATTATAAAACGCCTTTGATTTTTAGTTTCTATTTCTAAAGACAGTAACGCCATCTGTTGGTTAACTTAAGAAGTCAAAATGTTCCGAGAAATAATTACATATTTCTGGATTTCAAAATTTTTAATACAAAGTTATAACATATTAGAGTTAGAGCGTTGTCAACCAATCATACTATGCAAAGAAAGAAATTGACAATTGAAATTGTTTGTTAATAAAATGCTATTGAGTAATGATATTTAAAAATATTAACACCATCTGTTGGCAAAGTTTTTGTTCATAGTTAAAAAGTTCCGAGAAATTTATATAGTTCCGAGAAATAACAAGACATTTCAAGTATAATAATATAAGAAATTTATCAAACAAATTTATAAAATAGAATTACAAAGCGTCAAGAAAAAGAATCTTCAAATAAATAAGCAATGTCAAGCCTCTTACTCTCTATACTTATAAAACGCTATTGAGTTATAAATTCAACAGATTGTTATTCCATCTGTTGTCAAAGTTTTTGTTCATAGTTTAAAAGTTCCAAAAATTTTCAAATTTGAAATGTTTCGAAAAATAATGCAGCATTTCAATACTTACAAATTTATAATACAAATTTATAATATAGTAAGTTTAAGCAACTGATCAATTAATGGATGGTAAAAATATTTGAAAAAGTCAATAACCTGACTAAAAACTTCTTAAAATGACATTGAGTTTATAATCTAAAGATAGTAACACCCTCTGTTGGCAAAGTTTTTGCTTAAAGTTGTAAAGTTCCGAAACAAGCTAGTTCTAAAGAATAAAGTAAAAACTCTTAAAATTTATATTATTTCGATACATTTCAATACATACCTAGAAATGCCCAGTAGTTCTGATAATTTTACTTAAAACCTTTGAAATAAAAGAAACCAAAAAGAAAACTAATTGTGTGCTTTAAACAAAAGTTATTTTATTAATCTCTGTTATCAAATTCATAATGATATTTTATTAATTAAGAAAACTTGTCAAAATTGTCAACAAAAAATTTAAATGTCAGATGATGAACGTCCTGGAGTTGGTGGATGAGAAGGGCCAGCAGTTGGTGTGCGAGAAGGACCAGCAAATGTTGTGGCAGTTGACTGAGTAGAGTGTGAGCTGTCTAGTGGAACATCACCACCATCATCATCATCATCATCACCAATGTTGATGACTTCTCGAGAAGACAGTCGGTCCAATGCAGATCGAGATATTTGACTGCTAGTTTCTGGCTCAAAAATGGCCCGAGATGGCAACCTTTTTGCAGCTTCTTCAGCCATAGTAGCAAGTTCTGCTTTGGTTGTCAAATAGTAGGAATGAAACGTGATCCTGTCAATGTTTTGCTGAATGTAAATCAATTTTTTCACATTCTCTGGCTGGAGCTTTGTTCTTTTTGCGCTGACTATATTACCACCTGCACTAAAAATTCGCTTACATGGAGCAGATGAAGCGGGAATACACAGCCATTTGCGTGCTGCTTCAGACAGCAGAGGAAATTTGTCTTTATTGTCCCGCCAAAATTCAAGTACTGGCTGTTTGGTAGCTGGCATTGCTGAAAATATCTCCCACTCAGTTTGAATCTTGGACTTGGCTGGAACAGTAGAAGGTACTTCTATTTCTGATTCTGGTTTTTCTATAATTTCAAAAAAAGGATCATCCATGTCTTCCAATACTGGATTGTCAACAGGTGGATTATTACGTGACGGTTCCAAAGAAGCCAACCATTCTCTATGACTGACGTTTTTGGTAATTAAAACATCAAACCAATGTTGTAGCTCTTTCCAAGGCATCACTAAGGTTAAGGCACTCAGTTTCTTTGCAACTGTCAATGGAGTCTGTGACTGCAAGATTCAAAAGATGGCCTGCACACCTAAGTGAGTGATTCACATTTTTGCACTTGGGAATTGCAGCAATCATGTTGGATGCATTGTCATGAGTGCAAGCTACGTTGCCAGCTCCGGAGTTTCCAGGCAAAGTACTTACCAAGCTGTAAAAAACAAATTTAAACTTTTACTAATTATAAAAACAAACAACAAAAAAACAAAATTTGTTTTACAACACAAGATATCAAAATTTCTCGATTTATTTCAGTATACCTTTAAATTAATTGAATTAAAAAGTTTCTTGGTTAATAATATTAGTCCATGTATTTGTATTTAAGTTTTTTAAACTACAAAATAGAGATTAGCTTGTTTTTTAGTTTCAAGCTGTCTCTGTACTTTTTCACTCATCTTAAAGTTTAGTCTTATATCTAAAAATCTAAAAAAATCTAAAAATATTTAAAAAGTTTGAATACTTTACTGTACCAATTAAGTTACCAACCCTTTCCCAAAAAATTGAAATCTTTTAAAAGATTCGTATTAAAGTACAAATATCGTAGGAAATACAAAAATATTCGTAGATTACTTTTTGCAATTCCAATTTTATAAATATTAAATACAACCCCTAAAACATTATTTTATAATTTTAACTTACTTTTCATTGTATTATCCTAAACATTTTTATTCACTTATAAGATGCAATCTGTCATTGGCTTCTACAAACATGTCCTGAAATTCTGAGCCAAATTCTTTTACAACAATAGCAAGTGCAAAAAAAATTATTTCAAGGAAAAAGAACTTGTTTATAATGATTTCAACTTTATAATGAACTTTGAGTTACTTCATTTAATGATTCTCGAAGTTATGAAATGTCCGAGTTGCTTTTCTTCAATTTTCATACAAAATTGTCCTAATAAAAGAATGGGACTTTGTTTGACCTTAGAACTTTGCTGTACTTCCTGTGATTGGTGTCATTCATTTCAAACTTCCAGACCTATTTCAAATCTTTTCAATAATTCTGTAGGAAGAGATAGCTATGAAATAAATATTCTTTCTGTATTAGTATTTAGAGAAATAGGTGAAGGTTATGAACCAATGAAACTATACCACCAGCTCATGAACATTCCTTCAATTACCTCCAATGCATATGATAAAATTAACAAAAAGTTATACAATGCTTATGAAACTGTTGCTCAACAGGTTACTAACAAAGCAGCATTTGAAACTAGAAACTTGATTAATAATAATGCTTCACATGATGATATAATTCAATGTCAAGTTTCAGTTGATGGAACGGGGCAAAAAAGAGGTCACTCATCATTTAATGGTGTTGTCACAACCATATCAACTTTAACAGGCAAATGTATAGATGCTGTTGTGTTGTCAAAACATTGTAAAGGATGTATTCTTTGGAAAAACAAAAAAGGAACTCTAGAATATGAGGATTGGAAAGCCAACCATAAATGTCTTGCTAATCATCAAAGATCATCTGGTGCTATGGAAGGTGCAGGTGCAATTATTATTTTCCATCGCTCTGTCGAAAAATATAACTTACAATATACTAGTTATTTGGGTGATGGTGATACCTCATCATATTCTGCAGTATTAGCTTAATGCCCATACAAAGATATAGAGATCAAAAAAGCAGAATGTATTGGGCACATCCAAAAAAGATAGAAAGTCGTGGTCACGCACTGCGTCAACGTCTATGTAGAAAAAAGTTGTGTGATGGAAAGCCAGTAGCAGGAAAAGGGAGGTTAACCGAAGGCACTTAACCTTTCACAAAATTATTTTGGAATGGCTATTAGACAAAATTTAGGTAATATATATCAAATGAAAAAGGCTGTATGGGCAGTGTTTTTTCACAACTCTGATATTAAAGACATGAATATACGTCATCAATTTTGCCCACGAACTATTGCCAGCTGGTGTAAATGGCAACGTGACCATATAAGTGGACATAAAACATATAAACCCAAGCTAAGCTTGCCATTAGCAATAAAAAATATTCTTGTTCCTGTATTCAAAGACTTAAGCAGTGAAGAACTACTTAAAAAGTGCCAACACGGTCTAACACAAAACAATAATGAGGCATTAAATGCCTCTGGAATCTGGAAAAGATGCCCCAAACACACTTTTGTAAATAGAAACATTATCGAAATGTCAGTAAATTCTGCAATTATCAATTTTAATGAAGGTACCCATGGAATTATTGGTGTTTTGCAAAATTTGGGAATACGTATTGGACATTTTACTCATATCAGATTGATTAACCGTGATAAATGTAGAATTAAAAAATGTACAATTAAGTCTTCACTTACTTCAAAATCCCAACGACAGAAGTTGCGCCATCAAAAAAAGGGTTTAATGATAAGGAAGCTCAAATAGAACCATGCCAACCTTATTCTGCTGGATTTTGTTAGTTTTTCATACTTTATAGTTTACTTTTTTTGTTATTAAACCTTCTTTTGCGTTTTTCTCTGTTTTTGATTTTTGCGTGTTATTGTAACATGGTGTTATTGAAACATGGTGTTATTGAAACATTTCAATAACATGGTGTTATTGAAAACATGATATCTTGTGAAGTAGAAAAAAAATCACTTAAATTTTTCAGGAAATGTTTATTATATTATTTTGTAGGGAATGACATTTCAAAGTTTAAAAATTATTTTCCAATCTCTTTATTTAATAATTTTTAGGCCTAAAAAAAATTTTTTTCTACTGTTTTATAGAAGAAATTCAATAGTTATTGATGTAATGAAATAATCTTAAAATCCCTATGTCATTACCTTAGCGCACATGTCTAAAACATGTGCAAAAAATTTCATAGGTTATGCATTAAAATATTTCAAGATATTGTGTTTTGAATAGACCCATCAAAAAGATGGGTTTTTTGATATAAGCGAGGCAAAATAACCGAGACAAAACAAAGTTAAGTATAAAAAAGCATTCTCATTTTATAAATTTTGTATTAATATCAAATCGATTATTTTTTTCAAGTTTTAAAGAATTTAGAATATTTGGTGGTGTACCATCTTAAATTAATCTTTTTTTCACAAATAAGCAACAAATTTTTTGAAAACTTAAGTACAATTCATAAAACAAACACATGAAATTCATAAATCATTGTTGTCTCCACTACACACAAATGCAAGTTCAAAGAAAAGCTCAAATCTCTCCCATGGGATATGTCAAAAATGGAAAAGTATGTCACAACATTTTTAGTATTTTTTACCATAGTTTGCTCTTATCAACATTAGCTGTCATGATTCAATAATATGTACTCTAACACATAATATTTCTTTCTTAAAATATAAAAATACAAAAAATTTCGTATATAACCATTTGCAGTACAAAATATATGAACATAAAGTAATAAAATTCAATTTCTTACCTTTTAAGATGAAAAATCCTCTTTTAAAATTTGATTGAAACTTTTCACATGTGACCCTAGTTGACTTTTTTTGTTTATTTTTAAAATCAAAACAAATTTGCAAGTTAATACGCAAGTAAAAGTAGAGATGCGCAAATAAAAATTAACATCAAAAAATATTTTCAAGTTTTGTATGTTTTTTAAAAAAAATAGTTATATTATCGTTATCTCTCGATTTGTCTCAAAACGTATCGAAATCAATCGATTACTCGATTGATTTCGAGAATATAACTCAGCATGTCTCGAAACTGCTTTTCGATACTGAGAACATAATTCGCCATAAATCGAATCTTTCGATTCGATTAAATACTCGATTGAATCGAGATAATAGAAACAGTTTCGATAAAATCATTTCGAGACGGAGACCTTTACCCCTAAGTCACTGAAGTTTGTTGTAATATATTAAATTCACAGTTATATTTAAAATTCGCACAAATACGGAGTATTTTATGAATTTTGTATAAAACTGAATATGACAACAAAAAGCTTGTTGATATAAAAAATGAGGTATCCATAGCAATCAATAATAAAAAAATATCCTTCGAAGCGGAGACCTTATATTTTTACTAATTCCAAATTTAGTTAATATAACAATATCGGTTAAATTCTATATTAGTTTTTCTTCAAAAATAGCTGTTCTGGTCTGTTGTGCATTGCACCCCCCCTCTCTCTCTCTCTCCAAACTTTTTTCCTTATTTTTGAACTTTATTATAAAATATAATATAAATTTTTGTAAATATAACATAAAATAAATTGAAAAAAATAACCCTTCCCCCTCTCCTGACATAAAAGCCCGTTCCACGATTACAGATTTTGCTAAGTATACACCATTAAAATAGATATTGCAGTTGCAGTTGCAAACAGTTGCGAAAAAAAGTTACATACATTTATTCTTCATAGATATACACATTATGTAGGCTACATAGTTAAATGTCAGTCGCCGTCATTTAAAAGTTCTAGAACATTTTCAATTAATTTTTCATGAATAGTTGAGTAAAATGAGTATCCAATATAAATTACCGTACGCCAACTTTAATAAATATATCATTTTATTAATATTTGCATCAAACTTTAAATTATTGATGAACTAATGAAGATTTACACAAATTATTTAAATTAAATGTTGTAAAAGTAAAATGGATCAGATTTAAAAAACACATAGAAATTACAATTTTCAACACAAAAAAAACCTAAACAGATGTAAAAAAAAAAAAAAATCAGAATAAAATATAGTAACAATAGAATAATAAATATAATTTTAATTTAGTTAGAGACTTTGAACAATGTTCGAAAAAAAATTTCTTATATTTTCAATTTTTGAAAAACAGTTTTGTCCACTATCTGGCCCACTGTGCAATGTAAACAGTTTTACACCGTGTAACCAATAAAGCTTACGCCGTTTTATGAAAAACATGATTTTGTAAAATGGTGTAAAACTGAAATTATACTTTTGCAAAAAGGTGTAAAACAGCTTTACACCGTTTTATACTGTTTACACTAAAACGTTGTAAATTTAAACTTTTTGTCTAAATAACTTTCAAATAGCTCCGTTTGAAGTTATGCAAACACCAAAACGGTGTTTGCATAACTTCAAATTTTACTCCTTTTAATTAAGAGTGTACACTTGGGAGGTTAATTTTTAATAAAACGGTGTAAAATAACACCATTTTATATTTACTACACCGTTTCAAAAAGGTGTAAAAATCGAGTACTGTAAAGTTTTTAATATTTACACCTTTTAATTAAACGGTGTAAAACGATTTAAAACAGTCTAAAACAGCTTTACACCATTTTACACCTTTTTTACAAAGGTGTAAAAAAAACATCGCAATATTCGATTTTTACACCTTTTTAAAACGGTGTAGTGATTAGTTACGCCTAGTTACGCCTCTACACCTAATGCCAGTCTATTATTTATAACAAAGATGTTCTTCTGCTCACAAATTTGATCCACAAGTTTAGTGTCAATGTGCAACATTCCTCTTATAAAATCTTTTGTCTAATTAAGTATAAGTAGTACCAGGTATACCTAAAATAATTATATTTTGTTTTTAATTACGAGATTTTTTTTGAGTTACATAAATTAAAATTAAAGAGAAAAAGTTTAATTAGTTAAGTTTTCAAACGTAATATTAAAAAATATTAGAGCATTAAACTGCTTTCAATGGTAGGAAGCTCTCTATCCGGTGGACCATTAATGGGGTATTTTAGGAGATAACGAGTTTTCATTGGATTGGTAAAACAAGAACATTTTTTACTTTCATTTATTTTGTTTTAGTCAATATTTATTTATCTGGAAAAATAAAACTAGTCTATATTTATACAATGTAAAGTTTAATAATTTATATATATGTATATATATATATATATATATATATATATATATATATATATATATATATATATATATATATATATATATATATATATATATATATATATATATATATATATATATATATACATTAGCCTGTGTCAAAAAATATATATAAAAAATATTATACTCTCCAATCTTAGTCATTTGACCCAATTTAAACTAAACAATTTAAACTATTTGACTAAATTTAAAGTTTTAGATCTGTAGAAAACGATGAAATTTTAGGGTTTTTTGTTCCCAGCCTCCAATATCGCAATTTTTCGCAAAGCATGATTATTTGACATAAATATAAATTAAAATTTTAGATCAGTAGGACTAGCAGTGACGGATTTATGCTTCCAATTTTATTAAATTTTAAAAACTGCTAACTACTCTAACCAAAATAACACAAACAAATACGTGTCGCAAAAAAATATTTCTAAAAAAGTTACACGAGAAGGAAACCATCCGTTATGAATAACCAAACCAAGGTATTTTTTTTTAAGCGAAAAATGTAAACTTATGCATGTAAAATTGCGTTTATGATATTTAAAAAGAAACAATTGGCGTTTATAATACAAGATATAAATACAGATTTATTTTCACCCATTTTCAGGGTTTTTTTTAATGAGTTGTTATATAAAAAGCCATCTTGCCCCGTTTTCCCCTATATCCTTCAGTTAATTAAGTCCTGAGATAATTTATATATATATATATATATATATATATATATATATATATATATATATATATATATATATATATATATATATATATATATATATATATATATATATATATATATTAGGTTATATTAGATTAAAATTTATTAGAACAGTGATACATGAATTAAAGGACACACAGATTCATAAATATGAAGAACTCTGACAATGTACCCAAGAACCACATGATACAAATGCTAGATAATTTACAAAATATATATATTATATATAATACCACATATTATATATAACACCACATTTATTATTAATTTCCAGTAGTTCCAAACCAAAATATGAAAAGTTATTTAGGTTAGTAACTCTCTTGGTAAAACGTCTTTGCACTCTTTCTACTTTCATTTCAATGCGGTTTTGCGACCAAACCGGAGAGCAATATTCTAAGATCGGTCGGATCGGTAATTTAGGTAGTGAAGGCTATAACGATAACACGTGGATCGCTACTTTTAAAACACTCAAGGATTAAATATCCTCGAATGTTTGATGAGCAAAACAATATTTGGAATATGACAATATTTCGAATATGTTAAATTATGATATCCTCATTGATAATTGTAATTTATATCTTTACAAAACGAAGTAGGCGCTATTCTATGAGTAAAACACTTCTTACTGGCTATTTTTAATTGATATTTTTTTGACCAGAGATAAACTTTATAAATGGCAACAGCAAGATCGTGACTGTAATCGCAATCCCTAAATGAACTATATTGCTTGATATCGTCCGCATATAATATTAGATAGCAATTAAGATCCATTTCGGAGTCAATATAGTTTGCAATATATAGTTTTTACAAATTTCGTAAATATATTTTCTATATTTTATTTATTATATATTTTTTGTATTTTTGATTTCTTTGTGTTTTTTGATTTCATATATTTTTATATTTTTTGGTTTTATATTTTTTTGTTTTTTATTTTTTTGCCGTTGTGCGGAAAGAAATCGAGATTTTAGATTCGGTTAAAAAAAGGAGAAATTCTAAAATAGGTTAAAGAAAGATTCATAAGAAAAAAAGATTTATATCAAAACAAATCAAAAAGATTTACAGGACTTTTACATAAACATTACGTTACGAACACTATAGATAAAAACTTATGTGTTAAAATAATATTTCATAAAATAAGGGCTGGCAGTGATTTTCTAATCATATATAATAATAATTTTGTTGTATAACATAGAAAAAATTGCAGAGGGAAGGAAATCTTTACTTAACATTACGACAAGCTTTTTTTTTTTTTTTTTAGCTTAGGGAAGACCGGGGCTAGTTGGCCGCAGGGGTAAGTTGACGAACTGCGTTTATCTTTAGAGCCTTTCATCAGAAAATGACAAAAATAGTTAGTCGTATGAAAAAAAAAATTATTTTAAAAGCTCCAGTCACAATTAGTTTACTATATCCAGTCAGACTTTTTTTTCAAAACTGCCGTTTTTCAGGATCTATAGACTGTTTATTAAAAAAAAAGCTTTCGGGGTAAGTTGGCAAATTTTTCACGGGGTAAGTTGACTCATTGCATTTACTATGGAAAAAAATAAATATTTTTATAAGAATATTATTATTATTTTTTTAATTTTTAACAATATTGGAAAAATTTATGCTTACAAAAAAACTAAAAAAAAATTTTTTTTTTTTTCACCGATAAAAAGTGGGCTACCGTTTAGCTTTTATACGGACAAATATTTGGTACCAACTAAAAGTAATATTAAATTTTGGGATAAAATTGTTGCAAAAATTAATAGTAAAAAAATTTCTATCAATTTTGCACTTAATGGTGCATTAATAATCATTTTTATAGTTTGCGCCAACTTACCCCGTGGTGGGGTAAATTGGCGCAAATTTTTTTTTTTTTAAGGGCCCGGAAAGGCCCAAAGAATTTTTTTTTGTAAATGAATACAAATTTTTTAAGTTACCCTAATCCATACTCTTTAAGACAACACTTTAATATTTTCAAAAAAATGTACTGTTGGGGCAACAGAGCTCATAGAGTAAAAACCGAGCCAACTAGCCCCGGTCTCCCCTATATGTTTAGTTTCAGATTTCCATTCTCTACTTGACAGAAAACATTTTTAATACAAAAATACTCACAGAAAATATCCGCGGTGTTTCTACGGGCATAATAATTATATTTTAAGGTAATAATATTCCTGATGTTCCTGATTATTACTCTGATCACTGCCATTGGAGTCAATTTTTATGTTACTAAACATATGGTGGCATCTACTGTTCCATATTGCACTCATGATGGTTTGAGTGAATGTCAACAGCAGCTGCGAAGTGGGGTTTTTCTCCGATAAAGTCACTGTTTCAATCAAGAAAATTGAATTTATCGGAGAAAAATTATTTCGGGATGTCAAGGAGTTATATACATGTTTAAAATACTCCCAAATTTTAACAGAAGAAGGACAGTAAGCAAAGATATGCATGTTGTCCTCGATTTTACCACAAGTTCTGCATTTGTTATTTTTGACGATCTGTTGCCTTGTGCTTTTGGCTAGCAAGGCCGCAGAAGGTAAACTGTAGTGTAAAAAACGAAAGAGGATGTTTTGAGTCGGTCCACATTCGTGGGAGCTGAAGTTTTTTTTCCAAATTTGGGTCCACGGCATTGTTGTTTTTGTTGAATCGTTCCAGAAAAGTTCTGCTGGCACGACTGTCTTTTTGTTTTTTGCCACTTCTAAGTAAAATTTTTTTGTTGTTTCTTGGGGGATGTTAAACAGGGACCCGTTTTTGCCTAGTATTTCGACTGTTGTTTTGTAGTACTGAGACGCTTTGTTGTTCCAGTGTTTTGGAAAATTGTTCTGCCTTAAAATGTTCCAGCTTTGGTTTTGGTTCGTGATAAAATTCTCGGAGTTTTGTCTCCTTCGGTGATAAAATTCCGAGACCCCCGCTTTTGACGGGTATGAAAAGTGTCTCTCTCTTGACCGGATTGAAATTGGTCTTTTGCCACAGATTTTCGAAAATGGCTCTGTGCAGACGTTCTATTGCCCATTCAGGAACGGGCAGCACGTTTGCCAGAAACCACACTTTTGACATTGCTAACGTATTTATCAACATATTCTTTCCTTTAAGTGATAAAGTACATAGTCCCAGAAACTTGAGTTTTTTCTCTATTTTGTTTAGAGTTACTAACCAGTTGAAATTGGTAGTATCGCTCAGTCTGGTGTAAAAAGTAACACCTAATATTTTGAAACCGGTGTTGTTGTTCCACTCTATGTCGTCCGATTCCGGGTACATTTTAGGATCAAAACCCCCAAGGGTGAGACCCTTGGTTTTTGAGGCATTGATCACTGAACCACTTGCTTTTTTAAACAGTTTTATTTTTTCGAAAAAAAGCGAACTGTATTTACGACCCTGGCAAAAAATTTCGAATCGTCTGCATACTGCTGTATTTTGAGGGGTTTAGGTGTACCTGGTAACGGGAAATCCTCTATTCTCCTGTCTGCTCTGACCACCAAGGCGAGAGCTTCGGCGACAAAAACATACAGCAAGAGAGAGAGAGAGAGGGTCGCCCTGTCTAACTCTTCTTTTCGTAGGAAAGGAGGCTGACGGGAAACCGCATTTCAGAACAGATGCCGAAACTTCTGAAATTCCGCGTAATCTATAAGATCACGGACTAAATGTAAATTTGAGAATATTGTTCTACCTGGGATTCCGCAAGTTTGATTTGGTTCTACAATTTTCCCCATTACTTTTGCAAGTCTTTGGGCCAGCGCTTTTGTGATTATTTTGTAATCAGCGCCGATTAAGGATATGGGCCTCCAGTTTTTGCATTCGGTAAGATCTCCTTGTTTGGGAATCAGTGAAATAATTGATTTTTTCATAGAGTGACTGGTTTTTTTTTTTACAAAAAGGATTTCGTAGGCAAGTTCTTCAAAATCTTTTTCTAAAGTGTGCCAAAAGGTTTTATGAAATTCAGCTGAAAGTCCGTCATAGCCCGGAGATTTTCCGTTTTCAAATTTAAAATGGGCTACTTTTAGTTCCGCGCCGGATAGGCGGGTATTTAAAAATTGATTTTCATCATCACTTAAACGTTTAGTGATGTGTGATAAGACTTAATTTTGGCTGTCTTTGCATAAACTAGTTTTGGTGTAAATGCTTTTATAGTATGAAACTAGGAAGTTTAGTATTTCAATAGGTTCACTCATCAATGTAATACTTTTAAAAGAGGTTTTAGCTTAGGTTCTTTTTGTTTTTAAATTCATCTTAGCTATCTGCTTTTAAAGTGCATAATCTAACCTTATGAAATACTTGTGGTGCAACATTAGATCTACAGAGATTTTGAATTAGGCAAAAAAAAATTTAGCAACATTTTCTTAAGCTTTTCACCACAACCAGTTTTTTTTTTTTAAGTTCACATTTGTTGTCGTAGCAAGTTACTTACTTAAACAAACAAAAAATATTTTGAAAAAAATCTTATCTTGTTGTCAGTATCTTTAAGCATCATTAATATAAATTAAATGACATTTCAGTTTTCGTCTCAAATGTAAAAAAAAAATCAGACAGAATAAAATAGGAAAACCAATTTACTAACATATATACTTCACAGAGGGTTGAAAAAACGTGGCATTATTTACCTTTCGGAGAAAATTAAAATGAAATGATGTGAATATTTTTTATATTCTTAGAAACCCTTGAATTTAGCCCTCCTGTTAGCGCTGTGGGAAAAATAATTGTACACCCTACATACTTAAAGCTTCCAGCTGTTTTGGCATCTTTAAGCAGATTTTGAAAGAACTAAGGTGAATACTATGGCAAGAGTATTTCATAGTTGACAAGGGACGACTGCTTTCAAATGTTCGGAGACAGTGTTGCAGGGTCTACACAAAATCCAGCAAGAATGTACCATTTATGTTAAACAGCACGTAAACCATTTTTGGATTACGTGGTGTTTACCGAGTAATATTTTTTTGACCCCTTATACCTGGGGTCATTAAGGGTTATTTATTAATTTAATTTAAATTTTTTTAAATTTAAATGTACTTTAATTTAATTTTTCTTTTGATAAATTTAAATTCTTTTACGTAATATCAAAAACAAAACTGTGTCAGTGACCTATTTGTCATCCAAAGCAAAATCAAGTTTTAAAGCAGAAATTATTATAGTTAATAAAAACAGTAACGTTGTGGCTCGCGCAACTATTGCTTTAATTTTTCCTCTTAAAGTCACAGTAGTAAAGTCTGATTGGTTTGTTCACAGTAGTAAAGTCTGATTGGTTTGTTCACAGTAGTAAAGTCTGATTGGTTTGTTCACAGTAGTAAAGTCTGATTGGTTTGTTCACGGCATGATTGGTTGATTTGAAAGTTTTAGTTATACCATGAAAGTATAAAACAGATTAAGTTCATTAAGCCGCAAACATCAAAAAAATCAACCAATCATAATTCACTACCGCGACTTTAAGGGAAAAATCAAACGAACGTTACTGTTGATCGAGCAACAACGAATAAGTACTGTTCATAAAAGGATTAAAAGACACGAGTACGTTATAAAACTGATAACTTGGCAAGGTGAAATTTTCAAAAATTAATAACAAGCCAATAATTGATTACTCCAATTTTATCGTTATTGTTTTTATTAAAAAGATTAATTCTGGTATTACTCAAAATGTATCGTGTTTTTCAGAACTGTGCCAAAAACAATAGAGTTATATCGAAATTTTGATATTATCGTGTTAAAGTATCATAATTATCAATATCAAATTAAAATAACAATAAAAGACGCAGATTACTAAAGTAAAAAAAGAAAAAAAAATGTAACAGAATTATAAAATATTTGCGTTTCTGTAAAACATTTACAATGTCACGTTAATAAAATCTTAAAATTTAAAGCATTTGGTTTCAAACCGTAAAATCAAAAATTGTAAAACACAAAACTTCACAACTAAGCAAAGATAAAATCAAGCAGTATTATTAATGGCCTTATTTTTAAATTACATTCCGAGAATGTATTTAGGCTTCTACTTGATGAACCAGTTATGAAACACATTAGCAATTGTTACAAGCTTCGACTTTATGCAACAGCAACGCTAACGATAAATTAATTTGAAATATCACTTCAGCATAAATGTGCTAAAATGTTCAAAAACGATCCTATCATTTTAAAAGCGAGGAAAAAAAATTTTCGAAGCAAACTATCGCAACATGTATGCGTCGGTGAAACTAAATGTCTAATATTCAGTGTTTACTAGAGGATATTCTATGATAGCGTGTTGGGTTATGTGAAGTTTCTCCAACATCTCTACTAGTCCGCCTTCCAGTGACTGTTGGTAATGTTGCGCCTTGAATTTGAGATTCAGAAACATCTTCTTCTTCGCCAAGTTGATTTTGCTTTTCCACTAAATAATCATATAAGTTAAGCGAAACAATTGTGTGTGTGTGTGTTTATATATATATATATATATATATATATATATATATATATATATATATATATATATATATATATATATATATATATATATATATATATATATATATATATATATATATATATATATATATATATATATAGACGATTCCGCGAGGGTGGCGGTCGTAACATTTGATACTCTTTAAGCTATTAAACACGAACCGGAAATGGAAATAACTTGAAACTTTCCAGAAATGTGAAATACTTGAACTTTATTCCTGTAACTTTTATATACTTTTAAATAATTTAGTATTTAAAAGTTACAGGATTAAAGTTCTAAACTTTTTATCAAAAATTAACTCTACGTAGCGTGACGGTCAATATGCTTACTTTTTACCAATTCTGAACAAAACAACTTTGTCAGACTTAATGCAGCAAACACCATGGTAAAAAAAATCATTTGGTGTATGTATTTAGCACATATTGATGTTATTATATGCTGAGTTTCGTAGTTTTTACTTGAAGCTTTATTAGCATTTTTATGTTTTTTTTGTCGTGACAGTTGTAACGAAAAACCATAACGTTTAAAAACAACAAATAAAACGACACAATTAATGATGTAAGAAAAAAAGTATAAATGATTATCAAAAACCATGTATATTATGTTAAAAAAATGCACTATAACATTATCAAAGATCTTAATTATGGATATACGATACGATTTTTAACGCTACACAACAGGACTGTAAATAAGCGTCAAAACACGTTTATGCAACCCTTACAACTTTAAAACTAAGGTATGGCATGATAAAATGATTTTTTTTAATAACTTTTTTGCTTTAAAGTATTTTTAAATAGTTATAAAAAAAAGTTATGGAGTTTAGAATGTGTTTTCATAACTTTTTTGCTGTTTCTTCTTTTTCCTCTTTCTCGCGGAAATGTCCATATATATATATATATATATATATATATATATATATATATATATATATATATATATATATATATATATATATATATATATATATATATATATATATATATATATATATATATATATATATATATATATATATATATATATATATGGATATTTACATATACTTATATATACTTACACGTTGGAAATTTGGGTCTAACTCCAGAGCTTAGACCACGGTTAACAGTTGGACGCATTTGTAACTGCTGCCCACCACTTACTCCATAATTCTGAATATCTTGCTTGCGCTCTTCTTCTCCACTTCGTCCAGATGAACCGCCCTTAACACAATAAAAGGTTAAAAAAATTGTTACATTATGTGATAAATCATGAAATTACACAATGAGAACATACCACTCTAAGTAAGTTCCAATCAAATATATAGTCATAAGTGAACCCCTGGCGATGAAACAAACTTCTGTATATCTGCCTTAAAAAGCTGTAATCAGGTTTATCGTCAAAACGAAGTGCTCTACAGTAGTTCAGGTATGTTGCAAACTCAGCTAAATAAAATAAGTTCAAATCAAATTTAAAAAAAATTTAATTTTTTCATTTTAAAATTTTGTTATTTTATAGCTTTTTTTGAAAAGTTGCAAAAAATTTAAATATTAATCAACAAAAATTACATGGATAACCACGACAAAGCTGTTCAATCGAAGTTGACATCTTTTTTTCACTTATTTTTTCATACTTTTGCCGCTTTGTTCCAGCTCGCAACCCTTGCCAAGGCAAGGTACCAAGATTAAAATACATTAAAACATAAGCCAATGACTCCATATCATCTCTTCTGCTTTGCTCTTAAAAAATTTGATAAAAAATAAAAAAAGATTAAAGTTTAAGGCTAAAAACATTGTTTTGCTGAAGGTGTTTTAGAAATAAAATTCATGTAAATTGTGATGAGATTGCGGGATATTTTTATATTTTATGATTAAAACTCTTAATTATTTTGTAAAAAAAAAAAAGGTTATTATTCAATACTAGCTGTAATAAATAATAAATATGAGTCTAGGTAAGTCTATTAAGTAAGTTTAACACCAACCATTTTGATACTTATTTACTTCAATATTTTTTAGTAAACGGTAGAAAAATAATTCATTTAAAATTGCACTTAAAGCAAAATTAAATACTACTGTGTGCTCTTTTTCTGCATACTTAAAGCTTATTTTCCCATTTATGTATTTTGAAAGAAAAAGTCTCTAACATTTTTTTTTTTTTTTTTTTTTTTTTTTTTTTTTTTTGTTATTCACTTCCTTGAGGAAGTGAATAACAAAAAAAAAAAGAAGGGCCACTACAGATGAGGAGGCTACTTAATAGTGGTTTTAACCCTCTCTCAACTCTAAAACTCCGAAACATGAACCTTAGGGAACAAGGCCGCTGCGCGGAGAAACAAGTTGAGCGCGGTACTACCAGGGACGTGGTGGGGATCGAACTCGGAACCTCTCGCCTATGAAGCGAGCGCTTTACCACTACACCACTACCGCATTTAAAGGATTGAAGTTCAAGGAAAAAAACTACACAAATAAAAGTTGTTAGAGCATGCAGGAACAAATATACAGTAAAAGGATGCAACTTTGCTGAACAACTAGTCAAGTGAGAAATAAGTATTGGTTGACTCTTGAGCAACAATCATTAGAAAAGAACTTGTAGAAAAGAGAAAGAGATGTAATCTTATTACGATGGGAGAGAGAGGCTCAAGCTTTACAGATAAAGTAGTCTAAGTAAGAGTGAAAAGATCATGATTTTGACAATATTTGCTGCTCAATGGAGTAATCGAAAAGTGATGAGAGAATTTAATTGTTCGCATCGACTCATATCTCAAGCAAAAGAAGTTTTAATAACCAAAGGTGTTTTATCAACCCCTAACCCGAAAGTTCCTTTTTGGAATGGTTTGAGTTAAAGAGAACTTGACTCATTCATAGATAAAGTATGGTATCTCAAGCAATGAGTTATGCAGTTACTCAGTCCTACTAATCATCCCAAAGTTGTAACTTAGGGCTACTTATGTGACATCAGCAATGCACACCAAAAACAATAACAGGGACAAATATCAGAGTATTAACAGTATCTTTAAAATATCAGAGTATTAACAGTGTCATGTTGCATCCAAGTGCAACATGACATTGTTAATACTCTGATATTTTAAAGCTGTTGATGGTAACAGCCTCTCTGAAAGCTACCACAGAGTTTGGGAAACCCTACTACCAGCCAGCCTTAGAACCATTAAACTGATTTTTAGAGCTGTACCACCATCATTGAGAGATAACAGGAGGAGTTGCATAGCCACTATCAACGAGGCACAAGCAAATATCTATGAGTCAAGAAGATCTAGCATTCATCATCCTAGGAAACAATGTAACACAGGTTTACATGTTTAGAACTTCAAAACTTTAAAGTTTTCCAGATTTATCTTTAAAAAAAGAATATTTTCTTGAAAGTCATGTGATATATGTATCCATCATCATTGTTATTTGAATTATTTATTATGCATATTTATTTATCTTTCATAAAATGTATAGTTTTGTGGCCTAATTATGATCCCTTCTACCACTATACTATCATTTTCAGAATAGTAAGTCGATTTTTGTAGTTTATAAATATTAAATTTAGGGAGCAAGAGAGTTAATAGGATAATAAGGAGAACTATTAGAAAACTTTGTAGTTTCTTTAATAGTTAGCATAAAATCACTTTTTAAAAATAATATTTTTACAAACATTAATTGTTTTTAAAGTATATAATTTTTAAAATGAGAAATTGTCAAACATCAAATTAACAAACATAAAGTGAAAATGCCATGCAAATTTCTTCATGAATATAGTTATAAAAAATGTAAGAAAGCTGTCGAATTATATACTGCCTTATTAAGCCAAAAAGACGCATCTCCACTTTTTCTCAAAAATGAATTATTGGTATCATTATAAAGCATGAAGGGTATTGCACATCATGAAAACTTTTAAGAAAAAAAAGAAGCATGTCAAATACAAGCTATAAAACTTAATAAAAACACTTAATATACAACAATTATGAAATGTGGAGGTACAACTTTTTGGTATAGTAGGGCAGTATAGTGTACCAATAGCTACTCTTAAAAGTAAATTTTTTTTGTAAAAATCCTGATACTGCAAAAACATTCAAAAAAAGTTTAATTAACCCAATTATTTACACTACAATGATACAATGTATTTAAGAAGTATGTTCTAATAGATATATTGTATATATATGATAATATATATATATATATATATATATATATATATATATATATATATATATATATATATATATATATATATATATATATATATACATGATAATATACATGATATTATCATAAGTAAAAAATTTAGTAAAGTATTTAAAGTAATTACCTATTCCAAGATGTGTGTTGACGCTTGCATAACGTGCTGTTCCTGTTAAATTTTTGTTTTCTCTATAAGGAATATGTTGATGTGTTTTTTGGTCACGATATTTCTTTGCAAGACCAAAATCAATAATATAAACAAGATTGCCTTTCTTTGCTAATCCCATTAGGAAGTTGTCTGGCTTAACATCTCTGTGTATAAAGTTTTTTGAATGTACATACTCTAAGCGACTAATCTAGAGGTGTGAAAGAAAATTCAGAAGAAACAAACAAGATTCAATTTGATAACTAAAAAACAAGAAAAAGATTATAAAAGATTATCTTAAGTTTGAACTATTTTCAATCCGCCTAATTATAAAAACATTTGGACAAGCCTGTCAGCTCATTATCTAAACATGCACGTATTTCTGTATGTAAATTATTTGTAACATATTACAACTAACATGCAACATTGTTGCAACATAATACACTAAAATACAACATTGTTATTTTGTAGCAGTATAATCATATGAACAATTATATTTCATATTTTATGATACCATTATGAAATAGGGGTATGTTTTTTTTATAAATTAAAAAAATCTGTGTCAGCTATAAATTTTACAACTCTTTTGTATAAACATAAAACTTCCATTGAAAAATGAATAAATTACATGAGTTAAACTTAAGTCTATTTTCAATAAAAAGTTTTATCACGTTTAGAATTTTACATTTATCAGTGTGTATTTATTGTATATATACATTTATTAGTATGCATTTGAGTATTTCAAAACAGAGCACAAGTAATGCATTAATTATGTACTTGGACTTATATATATATATATATATATATAGTAAAAATGATACTTGAATGGATTGAACCTCACGCAAACAATATACCAGCTCAATGTCTTACCATACCATGGTAAACTTACTATGTAGTAAATATCAAAATTAGCTTTTATTATACAAATTGAAAATAAAAGACACACGAAATCAAGACAAATGGCACATGTGTAAGTAGGATAATGTACATACACACAAACAAAAAAGTATATATATAGCAATATGCAATGCAAACATAGTAAAAAATGCAAATTACAGATAATATATATATATATATATATATATATAATATATATATATATATATATATATATATACATATATATATATATATATATATAAAGACATCAACAATACCAGGAAGTAGAAATTACAAAAGCTTATAATTTAACCAAGATGCAAAAAGATGTATTGAAAAACTTAGAAATGAATTTAAAATATAAAAAGCAGACAAAGGAGGCTGTATGTTATGTGTATAGTGATTTTAAACTTGAATGAGTATGAGAACATGTGTATGAATGAATGAGTATGAGAACAAAGTTAAAGATATGCTGCTTGATAACAAAACTTACCATCCAATACCATACAGTCAACTATGTACTCAACAAATAACATTATCTCACTTATCAACTTCATGCTGAATAAAAACATCATTGACAAAGAAGCAGCCTCATACATACAACCTAATTTACCATGCCACACACTGCTTTTCTACGGTCTACTGAAAATACATAAACCAAATGCTCTATACAATTATATCAGTCTGTGATGGTCGATAAAAACTACATAAACTTTCAAATACAATTAAAAAAAGTTAATTTTTGAAGTATAGTTTTAAATAAAGTAGCTGTATCAAAATTCCATATCAAAGTCATCTTTTTTTATCCAATCAAATGTGTAATTCTTTTATTTTTATAAATATACTTTACTAAAATTTATAAAAAAATCACAAGAAAAAAGAAGAAAATATATTAAAGCAAAGCTTGTTGTTTTTTAATGTTTTATGCATTTAAGAATTTTCAAATTTTATTTGAGTTTAACACATTTTAATTTTTTCTATATTATATAACTGAAAAATTTTATATATTATATAACTTAATGTGGCTTTGTGTTGCTTATTTTTCTAGGTTGTATACTTTATGAGGCTTTATGTTGTATAATTTTGTAAGCTATATACTTTATATGGCTGTTTTGTGTTTCTTTATCAAGCTTAATTCTTTTTTTTACATATATACAAAATCCCTCCCAAAAAGGATGCAGGCACCCACCATTTAAAAAGGATGCAGGCACCCACCATTTAAGAGTTACTAATATAGTAAAAGGATACTAAGTAAAGGATACAGTTCTAAAAAGTTTAATGTTTCAAAACGATTTAAATTTTGGAATTAAAACAAACAAATATGAAAAACTTTATATTTGGACTTTAAAATAATTTTTAAATTTTAACATAATAGAAAATTTTGTTTTAATATTGTCACACTAACCATTTAAAAAGTGTTATCTTTTTGTATGATTTAAACAGAAAAAATAAAAAATATTGAAAATATGTTTCTTTATTATTTACCAGTTGATCAGCAAGTAGTAGAACAGTTTTTATACTAAACTTGCGGTTACAAAAGTTGAATAAATCCTCTAAACTAGGTCCAAGAAGTTCCATTACAAGGACATTATAATCACCTTCAGTTCCACACCATTTGATTGAAGGTATGCCGACTAAACAATCAAAAACAATATAATAAAATAATTAAATATAAGTGCTAATAAAATGTATAAATGTGCTATAATATGTATATATATATATATATATATATATATATATATATATATATATATATATATATATATATATATATATATATATATATATATATATATATATATATATATATTAGGGTGGGGCATAAAACACCAAAGTCAATAAAATACCATAATAATTTTTCTGGTCCCTTTTGATATGTGTATTAAAATATTGTAATTTTTTTTATGGCTTTTAATAAATTTATTATTTTTGTAAATAATAAGGGGGGGCAGAGTCACTTACAAATATTTTAAAGATATCTTAAGGGTTATTTTTGTAGCCTGATATATCTATTTTTAGATTATGTTTCGTTTTATTGCAAAAGATGATGGAAATGGTCAGCCCTACCCATTTAAATACATGATGTTTATATTTGGGAGGTAGAGGGGGCGTATATATTTTTTTTCCTACATATTTTAAATAAAAAATATTTTTATATTTGCATTTATTTTTTAAAGAAAGATTATTAAATTAGCTTGGCTATCTTCTTCGTTTCTGATGAAAAGTTTCAATGAAGTCTTGACCAAGTTTAATAGCACGTTCTGCACTATCATTTACAACAAGAAGACCAGTGACATAATTTTTAAATCTAATATAACCCAAAAATTTTTCCCAGTTTGATGAACTGATTTTAAGCCATTCTGTCTCATGTAATGTCATTTTTAATAAACCAAATAAAAACCAGCTTTCAGGACCAATAAAATCTTCAATAATTTTTGTTATTTTTTTTTCATTGTCAGTAAAAATTTCGGAGTTCAGTTTCCCCATCTTATAACTGGTGGGCTTCGCTGTTTGAGCTAATTTAAGAGATAATTTTTGTAGCTGATTTACAGGTAAACATTTATCAGCAAGACACATAACCACAAACCTTTCATTTAAATAGCAATTGTGCTTTTAAAATGATTTCAGTATGGCTTCTGCTGGTTTAAAACTGAATTCAGAATACTGTATCATTTCATTAATAGCTTTAAAATCTAAAGAAGGTGCTATGGCAGGGATAGGAGCTTTAATAAACCATGGAACATAAAATAGTGCTGTAAATGAAGCAATTTATAAATCAGCTTTCCCTCTTGCAATGATATTATGTTAGGGCATAAGTTACTGAATTGTGGCTGAAGAAGATCATATGTTAAATAATAAACTCCCTGTGCGATAAACCTGGCATGATGCGAAGCCATTGGAAATCTAAATTGAAATTTTGTTACTTTGCCACCTAACCAAAGAACTGCTAATTGTACAAAATACTGGTAGTCATTTCTTGGAAATATATCATTATCTAGGCAATTTTGAAGGAATGTTAATGATTCAGAAGCCTAAATTTCAAAAAACTTTATTATTAAAACTTAAAATTAAACACATTAATCTAAATAGGACAATAAAACCAACCTGCTTTTAAAATAAGATACAATTTTTTTTCTGAGTCAAATCTCTTTAGGTTATCATTATTTATCTTCTTTTCAAGAATCGATTTCCAATTACCATTCAGCCTATCAAATAACTCAGCATTTGGTCCACTTGTTTTACCACCAGTAAGAACATTTGAAAAGTGCTAAAATATATTTATTTCAAATCATAAAATAAATTTCATTAATAAAGCATTTAATTCATCAAGAAATATTCATAATTAAATATATAAATAAATATAAAAATATAGATTTTTTCAAAATTTACCTTAATACGTAATTCATAAGCATGATGATGACAAGCCATCCAAATTAAAGCTTTTCCTCTCCACTGCTCAATTAGAGTACAGACTCCTTTTAGCCAACAAGTATTTGTAACTGTGGTGTCAAAGGACAGACAATCAACATTGTCAAATAGCTCCCAGTCTTTTAAAGTTTTTTTTGATTGCTTTCCCAAGAGACTCAGCAGTGCCATCTTCACAATTAAAATACCCAAGAGTTGGGATTCTGAGAGATCTGGTGAACTGATTAGTACAGCTACTCTTTCAACTTTTTCTTTACCAAGTTCTTTCATTTCTAACATAATTTTTGAGTCAAAATGCACAGTAAGACTTTTACCCTAAGCTAATGCAATAAAGTTGTCTTTAATATTACAGGCAGTTTTTCTTATACTTAATTTTTTCTGCCTCAAAATACTTTGTTTAGAAATAGAAAAATTATCTGTCGTTCCAGAACTATTATTTATAAGAGAAGCAAGAGTTGCACTCAGTGCAGTCGAACTTATTCCATATTGTGATGCTGTTGGAGCTAAGTCTTTTCCTATATTTTTTGGAACAATAAGAGGAACAACTATGATTTTCTAATTTTTCTAGAAGGCTGTAGATACTCTTCATCCTGATTATCATCTAAAGCACTTAAAATTTTTGCTGTGTTTTCATATTTCTCAGTAACCAACTCTTTATGTTTTCTTACAGACTCTTTTGTTCTTTGATTTTTTATTTTCATTTGTCTTTTTGCTTTGTTTTTTACAAACTTTTGTGAAATTTTATCTTTACCAAACATTTTTTTAACACGCGCTCCTTTCTGGTCATTAAGAAAATCGGAATCTTCTCTTCTAGTTTTTATATCTTTAGTTTTATCTTTCATAATAATACCTTCACAATTCTTTTGACTTACATCAAATACCTCCTCTAGCATTCTTGAAAACTGTTTTCTTTTAAAACTAAATTTGTACTAAAATGGTTCCTGTGTTTGTTTAAATCTTTTCTCTTCTTTTCTCTTCAAGTCAACAATCTTGTCTCTAAAACAAATGTAGAAGAATGCATTAAAATTAATGTAATTTGTTATAAATATATAAAATTGTATGACTTTATAATTGTTACTTATATAACATAAATTTGAAATTGGATTAGACTAAAAATTAAAATTATTTTAATTTCATAAAAACATTACATACTTGTCAATATTAATAAAAGGAATTCCTGCTTTTTGCCATATTTTCTTCATCTCATAAACAACACATGATAAACATTTTTGGAGACAACTGCCTATTTCAGCACATTGTGCAGCAAAGAAATCACCAAGAGGACATGAAGCTATATTAACTGAGGAAATGTTTGGAAAATCAGCTCTTAGCATAAGATCTCTGTAATGGTAATATTGCAATACAGTTTTCTTAGCTGGCAATTGTGTATTAGGTATTGTTCCAATTCTTTTTCCAACAAGAAAAACTTCACGATGAGATATTTTTCCAAAACTATTGCTTGTTGACATTATTTCTATTTACACTAAGATAAAAATTTTAAAAACTAACGATTTTTTTAACTTGACCCTTCCCCCCTACCTCCCAAATATAAACATCGTGTATTTAAATGGGTAGGGCTGACCATTTCCATCATCTTTTGCAATAAAACAAAACATAATCTAAATAGATATATCAGACTACAAAAATAACCCTTAAGATATCTTTAAAATATTTGTAAGTGACCATAATCCTCTTATAATATTTGTGACATTATAAGAGGATTATGTTTTGACACAACTGCTAGTAACATGGGTCAGTTTGCAGGTGCATGCAGTGCACCTGTAAACTGTAAAAAGCTCTTGACTATGAACTTTTACATCTTGCATGTAAGCATCATATTATGGAAATTGTAGCTGATAAAGCCTTTTCTATAATGAAAACAGCTACATCCACAGGTCCAGATATTCTATTGTTTATGAGATTCCAAGACAATTGGATCGACCAGAGCAACTTCCAGACAGCAGCAGATGTGGTAGAGATTGCTGATTTCAAAGCTCGTATAATTCATTTTGCTTAGACAAATATTGAAATCTATCAACCTCGAGATGATTATAGGGAACTCTTGGAACTAGCAATCATCTTTCTAGGTGGAACTTCACCGCGTGGCGTTCATTTTACAGCACCTGGAGCTTTGCACTGGTATGCTGGATGGGTAGAATCATTTATTCATTCAAAATGTGGATGTTCAGGTCTCAATTCAAACTGAAAACTGGTGAAGAAAAAGAGAATTTTCCAGTTTCTCTTGTTTAAATGTAACATTTACATGGAAGCATGGTTCCAGGCTCCACTGAAAGAGGAATGAAACTAATACAGAATTACAATTCAATACTAACAAAAAATGAAGAACAGAAACAGTACTTATTGCAGGTTGTCCAGGAACATCACCACAAATTTCCAGATTCCAAGAAAGGCACTCTGCTGCTGGGACTTTTCAAAAGCCGAATAAGTTTGTAAAGGCACTGAAGACTGTATTGACTACTGTTTTAAACATAAACTACAAAATAACTAAAATTGATATAACTTTTGTTGTTATTTAGTAAGTGCATTGGTACAGTTGTATACTAATAATAAACTGTTGAATAATTTATTATTATTCAACAGTTAACTGTTAAATAATAATAAATTATTTGCTGTTGATATTCATGTGAAATACTTTAACCCACCAAAAGGTCGCTTTTTGTGATGTAATCAGAAACTTTAAATGACTTGTGCAATCTCTAAAAATGCTTTAAATCACTTCAAATTTTTACAAAATTTTTGTTTTAGTAGATGGATAAGAATGGGAGGTTCCAATGTGCACTTTTTGAAAAAAAAATTTTTTGGACCACTTTAATATATGTATATGCAAACGTACTCAGGAGACATGTGTGGTCACATGCCTTATGTGACCACACATATAATTTTTTTTGTTGACAACTTGATCGCGGCTCTTTGCAAGTTTTGAAAACCTGAGCATTTTAAAAATGTGCTGAATAATCAAATATAAACTTAAACTAAAATAAAAACTAAACAAACCATAAACAGAAAAGAGAATTAAAAACTAAAAAAAAAAAATACTAAATTAAACTAAATAAAAATTTTAACAAATGAAAAAATAAATGTAGATAAACCAGAAAAAAATATAAGCATTAAATTAATCCCTTTCAATATAAGCCTTAAATTAACTTATTTTGAAACTTGATTATTTAAAACTTTGAAATTTTGATATTTTCTAATGTCTACTAAGAAAATAATACATAAAAAAAAAAGATTAATTATTAGGATTTGAACCTTCATCCAACATCAAACAGTGGCGCTTCACAAATATAACAATTAATCAACCTAAGCGCTAAACAAACATAGTGATGTAGAAGAAATGTATATATATTTATATATATATCCAGGTCTTGTTATGAGATTTTGTTGTGTAACGAAAAAGCGTAATGCAAGTAAATGCAACTTTACTCAATAAACACTAAACTTACCTTGTTAAAAGTTAAACTACACCAGTTGAGTATTTTAAAGCATTGTAATTAAATTAAATTTAAAAAATTAAAAATCATTCTTTATCTTAATAAAATATCTTTAAACAAAAACTTTTTATAAAAAAATTATCAATAAAATTTACATGTTGTTTAAAAAAACAAAATATTTCCTTATTTTAAAAAACTTATACTTATTTAAACTTATACTATTTATTTCTTTAAATAATCGTCTTATGTTTGCTTTCTCACAATTTAGTTTTTGTTTTTTTAAAATAGGGGTAATTGTTTAAGGTTGGCAAGGTTTAAAGGAGCAATTGTTTAAGGTTGGCAAGGTTTAAAGGGGCAATTGTTTAAGGTTGAATTTTTTAACAGCAAAAAAAAAAAAAAAACTATCAACATTTTTTTTTAATACTTTGGCTTTAACAAAATGCGTACTACTTATAAACTACTACTCATAAGCCATTTCTAATCGACATTCATTCTATGATCAATCTAAAAAACTAATGATAACGAAAAAACTTTTGTAAAAAGCAATTTCAAAACTAAAAATATCATTCATAAATTTGTTATATAAAAAAATTTATTGATTATGGCTTATCTGACAATGCGTTATACACAGTTGCAAGTGCATTAAGCACTTTTGTATATTAGCAGAAAAAACAGGATAAAAAAATTTATTTATTTGAAATTATTTAACTAAATAACTAAATGAAATATGACATGTGATAAATAACATGAATATAAAAAAAACATTTTTAAGTAATTTGAATTAAATTTATTTTAAAGAATTTTCTTTTCTTTAACCATAGTTTGGAAATTTTGGTAGTAAAAAAAAATTGTAAAATGTAACATTTTTAACAATCTTAATTCTGTTGACTAGCCTTGAAACCCTTCTTCATCTATTAGGCTAGCGTAGATGTAAACCTGTGTTACATTATTTCCTGCCTAGGATGATGAATGCTGGATCTTCTTGACTCTTCTCATAGATTTTTGCTTGTGCCTCCTTAATGGTGGCTATGCAATTCTTCCTGTTATCTCTAAATGAGGGTACAGCTCTAAAACTCAGTCTAACAGTCTGCAAAGCAACCTTCCATCAGTTGAACCTTACCGTTGCAAAATTTACCAGACTTGCTTGCTCTTAGTGAGACTAATTAAAATTCTGCTATTCCTTCTTCTGATCTCAGTGTCGATGAGTACTATCCTTTGATTCACAAAGACTCCAACAGTCACATGCTTGGTTTGAGATATACATATACATCAATTCACCTATTTGTTGTGAAATCAGGTTTGAATCCTTTGACCATTCTTTTATGTGCTTCTGCTTAGCACTCCTTCACTCTATCACCTTTCTCTTTTTTCTTTATCATACTCCTTCTTCCCAAGACTGCACTCTTTTAGATGCAATTTCTGATCAAAATGACCATGGCCTCTCTCTTTACCCCTCTGCCAATATTGTTGTCATTAGTGACTTTAACGCTCATCATACTGAATGACTTGGCTCTAATGCCACTGACCTTAAAGCCTATAACTTCTGCATTACTCAATCTCTTACTCAGATAGTTAAATGTGACTTATTTTCCTGACAGCCCCAATCATTTAGTAAGCAACCGGGGCTATGGCCCGGGCTAGGTTTGATAACACATAGCCGCGACTGGGGCCAGGAGGTATGACCAGGGCTACATAAATATTGATAGAACCTATGAAAATGTTGTTTTTAATTAAAATTTGCGATATGAATTTTATTTAAAAACAATATTTTATAGGATTTATCAACTTTAATGCAGCCCCGGCCGGGTATATGGCCAGGGCTGCATTAATATTAATAGATCCTATAAAAGTATTGTTTTTAATTATAACTCATATCATAAATTTTATTTAAAAATAACATTTTTATAGGATCTATCAATATTTATGCAGCCCTGGTCATAAACCTGGCCCCGGTCGCAGCTATGTGTTATCAAACCTAGCCCCGGCCATAGCCCTGGTTGCTTACTATAATCATTTACCATCACTTGTTTTATATTTGGTCTCTGATCCTAGCTTGTGTTCCATTTCTCCTTGTGTTTAATTTCTTAACAGTGTCGTTAACAAAGGAAGGTCTAACATTCCATCTCTCATTCATGGGGCTGATCTAATTACCAATCCCAAGGATAAGGCAGAACTATTTGTAAAGATCTTTTCTTCTAATTCAACTCTCAAATCTTATGGCCATTCCCTTCCTTCCATTCCAATTAAACAGGTTAACCCATCTGTCTTTAAAAATATTTTAAATGACAGGCAGTATAGAGAATCATAGAGAATCCAGAAGGCTAAAAAAACTCCAGTGTACAAAAACAGTCTAAAAAAAGTCTTATACTTTGTCAAGTAAGAGCCAACCCAGGCTTAAGTTATTGTAAACATATCAAATGACAAAAACCATGAAAAAAGTCTTTCATCAAAAGAAGAAAATTTTACTTAAGAAAAATATTGGTGTTTATGCAGCTGTTAGAAAACCCATCCTGACAATCAGAGATTGATTCACAAGATAAAGGTGATGTAAGGAGAGACTGGGTGATTTTTGGAAAAAATGGGGAAAATGGGAGCAAGTAACTTTTAGAGATGAAAGTAACTTTGAAGTATTAATCAAAAAAGCAAAGTTTCTGTTAAAATCATGAATTTTAACAAGAGCTTTTTTTTATATAAAATCTAAATCTGAAAAGTGTAGTGCCAAATCAACTAAAACACATATATAGAGATGCTAGAGAATTACATTACTCCATAAAAAGACGATTGATCAAAATGAATGGTGGCAGTCTCAACAAGATATGATACCTGCCCATACAGTGTGTACAGTCAAAGCCTGGAATGAAAATATAAAACAAATCTGTTTCCTAGTTAGCTTAGTCCCAGGAGTTGAGTCTAATCTATTTGGGATTGGGTGGACAAACAATTTTCTATGGTTCGAATAAGATCCATATAAAGCCTAAAATAAGAACTAGATACCGTTTGGAAAAAAGTTTCCAACTGAAACTTGCAACAATCTTGTTAAATCAATGCAAAAATGATGTTTGATTTTGTAAAAAAAAAACAAGAAAAGGGACATCTTATTTATGATACTTTAACAAAGCTTTAAGCAACAAAATCTTAATGCATATATTTTTGAAAGCACTATGTATGTATATACATACATATATACATCATACAAACATAGATTATATTATACATACATACATACATACATACATACATACATACATACATACATACATACATACATACATACATACATACATACATACATTACATACATACACACATAGCAGTTTAAGTATATAAAAATAATATAACTTATATAAAACTAAATAAAATACAACCTCCTCCCTGCATCATTCTGTAAAATTTTGCTTCAATGTGGAGTTGAGGATGCTTTGACTTTAAGCATTCAAGTTTAATGGCTACTTCTTCACGGCTTGTTATATGTGTACCTAAATAAATGGATAATAGTTGCTTCATTTTATTTTTATATAAATGACAAAGTATGATGTTTAACAAAATACTTACAATGCTATGTAAACACACACAAAATTTAGTTTAAGAAATTTGAATTTAACTTAATTTTAAACACGATTTTTGTGATGAAAGTTCAAGTCCAACATATAACTTGTTAAGTTATTTATACAACCTATCCTATAAATAATTCTAGTACCAACCAAAAGCAGTTTAAGAAACTTCTTTTGGTAAGTACTAGATTATTGATTCAAAGTAAATACTTTGAAATGTTTTATTATATAAACTTACATCAACTTTATCCTAAAGTTTAACTTAATTTTAATTGGAAAACATAAAGAAAAAATTTAAATATAAAAAAAAGTATATATATATATGTTATATATATATATATATATATTAGTAAGCGACCGGGGCTACGGCCGGGGCTAGGTTTGATAACACATAGTCGTGACTGGGGCCAGGTTTATGATCAGGGCTGCATAAATATTGATAGATCCCATAAAAATGTTATTTTTAATTAAAATTTATGACATGGGTTATAATTAAAAACAATACTTTTAAAGAATCTATTAACATCAATGCAACCCCGGTCATAAACCTTGCCGGGGCTGCATTATAATTTTTAAAAAAACACATTAACTTTTGAATGACAATTATGTAAAAATATTTGTTACAAAAGTTTTAATGACAATTATGTTAGATATAAGCGCTAATTACTATTGAAAACACCTCAAATAAAATTCAAAATTCCTTTTTATTTAGTTTTTATTTTACTGCAATGATTGACTTTTTCGCTTAAAAAACACTAATACTTTAAGCTTGAAGCAAAAATCATAATAATATAATTTAATTCTGATAAAAAATATATGATTTAATTTAAAAATAATTTAATAAAAATATATAACTTTATTTTGATAAAAAAATTATATAATTTAATTTAGACAAAAAATATATAACTTAATTTTTATTTAAAAAATATATTTAAGTTTATTTAAATTAAAGTTAATGCTTGGGTTAAACTTAACTGTAAAATTTATTTAAAAATATTACTAAATATTGTTAATATTTTAATTTTATTTATTCTTGAAAAAAAAGGTTAGCTCATTTTTATCGCAATTGTTTTTTTGGTTTTCCTTCCTAAACATTTTTTTTTTATTTATATTTAAATTATAATTAAACAGCTGCATCAAAAATTTGCACAAAACATAAGTTGAATTTTTTTTTTAATAACGCATGATAAATGGCAGTGATTATTTTTTAATAACACAACAAAATTGTTGATAGAATAATAAAATTTTAGTAAATAAATAAATTAACATAATTTTTTTAATTGTCACTAGCTAATTATTTTTGAATAAAAAATCATTTCTAGTTGCAAAGCCGCATTTAGGAATTTAAGAAATAAACATAAAAATTCAAAAATTTAAAATATCCATTTATGCAAATGTTGAGAAAAGAAAGAAATTTGTTAATATCAAACATTTTTAAAAATGTAACATTTAATTTAATTAGTTAATATTATAATATAAAATAAAATAAACATTCCCCTATAGTCATAATAAAAAAGAAGTTCAATAAATTAAACTCATTTTGCTGTAATAAAATTATTGCAGTAATTTAAAAAAGTAATTGTCTCTTAAAAATAAAGAAATAAAGAGAACTTTATTCAAATTCACATTAAGCTATTGCATTTAGCTTTTTTTTTATAAAACAAGGGCTCTCTCTCTCTATATATATATATATAAGTATATATATATATAAATATATATATATATAAATATATATATATATAAATATATATATATATATAAATATATATATATATAAATATATATATATAAATATATATAATTTTGTTGTGATAGCATTTTTTTGAAACATCTTCACTTCAAACAAGGCTGTAAGAAACGACTAATTTGAGTTGGAAGTTATTGGAAGAGAAAAGATAAAGATTGTAGAGCAAGATAACGATTGACAGACGACTTATAGGATTGCAAATTATATGAATCAGGAAAGCAAGATGAAAGAAGCGAATTCCAAAGAACTGTTGTTCGAGGAAAAAAACTAGACGAATAAGAGTTTTTGGAGCACTTAGGAACAGTCACAGAAAAAGGATGAGACTTAATTGAATGATGAGAACACGAGAATGAATTTTAGTAGGTGGCACAAGAGACGCTAGCTCTATAGAGCAGTGCCCATTATAGTATTTGTAGAAAAGAGAAAGAGAAGCAACATTACGACAATGTGATGATGGTTGGAGGTTGGTTGCAAGAGCAGGTCCAACTATGTTTACAATGCATTTTTGCACCTTGTCTAAAAGAGAAAGGGCATCATTAGAAGATCCGTCCTAGATATGACAACAGTATTCCGTACAAGGCCGGATTTGAGATTTATAGAGATAGAGAATAGCAAACGGAGTAAGAAAGTGTTGAGCTTGATAAAGAGATGCAACCTTAACAGATGCTAATTTAGCAACAGTTAGAGTTAATCCTAGAAGATGTAATCCTAGAAGATAGAAGTAAGAGTTAATCCTAGAAGATGAAGAGAAGATGACTCATCAAGTACTTTACCGTTCATAAATATAGGAAGATCTAAACTATTGCAATAATGATTGGCTGAAAAAAATTGGGCTTTATCTGAATTAAAGTTCAACAACCCCTGTGAGCCCCATGCTGTAGTAGAAGTAAGATCCGTTTCAAGCTCAAATGTCCCCTCCAAACAATCAGAGAGTGTTGGCTTTTCATCATGACAAGAATAAATGGTAGTACCATCAGCTAACAATGCCACCTTAGATGTGAGAATATCTGGAAGATCGTTAATGTAATTTAAAAAGGGTATAGGGCCAAGGATAGAACCATGAGGAACCCCTAAGTTACAGAATAAGAAGAAGAGTGCTGTCCATCGAGGACAACTTTTATACCACGATTAGAAAGGAAGGATTCAATAATCTTAAAGATGTTGCCAGATACACCAAAAGAAGAAAGCCTATGGAGAAGACCAGCATGTCAAACTTTATCAAAAGCTTTAGAAATGTCAAGAGTGATGGCCTTAACCTCTCCACCTTTATCTAATGCACGATAAAACCTATTGGTTATTACAGTTAGCAAATCAGCTGTAGAACGAGAAGATCGAAATCCATATTGATGATCAGAAAGTAAGTTATTAGATTCAAGATGAGAGATTAAGTGTTTGTTAATTAAAGGTTCAAAAACCTTGCTTATGATAGGAAGAAGACTAATGGGACGGCAGTCAGACGAATCAGATCACTATACAGAATTTTTGAAGATAGGGATAACAGATGCCACTTTCCAGCAGGCTGGAAAACAAGACTCTGATAAGCATGTGTTAAATAGTTTTAAAAGTATAGATGACAGCTCCGCAGAACACTTCTGCAAGACTAATAAAGGTATGTTTTCCAGGTCATAAGCTATAGAAGAGTCAAAGCAGGAAATCACTTTAGATACAGAAGCTGGAGTGATACAAATGTCAAGCAATGGAATCAACCTGTTTGACGGCTAAATCAGGTAGAAAGCAACTAGTGGAATCAAAAGATGACATTGATGAAAAGTTCTTAGCGAACAATTCAGCTTTGTCTTTAGGTAAGGTGACAAAATCTGAACCATACAGGAGAGGTGGTAAACAGATTTGCCCTTATTATAAATACTGTTAAGTATTATCGAGAAGTCACAAGAGCCTAATTTTGTGATGAAATACGAGATTTCATGACCTGAGAATAGCGGGTTTTGGCATTAGACAAAACCTGTTTACAATGGTTTCTAGCAGTAATAAACAAAGGTCTGCTTTCTGGAGAATTGTTTTGCTGATAGATATGGAAGTAACGGTTTCAATTGGTAATTTCAGCAGCACAATGTAAGGAAAACCATGGAGAAGAGTAAGGGCTTGACCTGGAATTGTCCAGAGGGAATAAAAAATTCCATGCCAGCCTGAATCCGCAAAGTTATGTAAAAAGCACATTTGTCGACAGGATGGCGAAAGATTTCTACCCAAGGGTCATCGCGAAGAAAATCACGGAAAGAATCCCAGTCAGCTTTACTGTAGTTGTAAGAGGTATGATAATAGGGGGATTCAGATGATGGAGAGGAGTGAGATTTATAAGATTTTTAGATAGATCAAACTGTGATCAGAAGCACCTAAGGGTGAATGTGGAGAAACTGAAAACTGACTAGGATCAGAAACAACACATAAGTCGAGTAGAGAAAGTAAATGATTCCGGTTGTCTGGAAAGAGTTGGAAAGTTGACTATTTGAGTTAGGGATTGAGAAAGGCAAAAGTTGTGGGCTTTAATGCCTGCAGAATCACTGACACTAGAGCCAAGCCATTCAATGTGGTGAGCATTTAAGTCACCAACAACAACAATATTAGCTGATGGATAAAGAGAGAGGGCTTGGTCAATATGATCAGAAATAACATCAAAAAAAGTACAGTCTTGAGATGATGGAGAACAATATAGAACAAAGAGAAAGACGATAGAGTGAAGTGGTGCTATACAAAAGCACATAAAAGAACAGTCTGTGGATTCAAACCTAGTTTCCCAACAAATAGATGAATTCTTACAAATGTAAATGCCCATACCAAGCATGTGACTATTGGAGTCTTTACAAATTAAAGGAAGATAACCATCAACACTAAAATCACAAGATTAAACAGTTGAACTCAAATTAGTCTCACAAAGAGCAAGCAGGTCTGGTGAACTTTACAAGAGATAAGAACCAACAGAAGAAAAGTTGCTTCAAAGACCACGAATATTAGTGAATGATAGGTTTAGAGAACTTGGTGATGATGATGGTTTTTTGTGTTTTATAGTTTTTGGTACTTTATTCATTTTTAAATTTGTTAAAGAACTTGACTCAAAGCATAGATAGTACTCAGTACACTGTTCAATAGCCCAAGCAATTGCCTCATTACTATTAATAAACCCTAAGCCATAGCAAAGGGCTCCAAATGTGGCCTTGACAATGCAAACCAAAAGTACAAACAGGGACACCATCTATGTGCAACATGGCACTGTTAATACTTTGATACTTTACAGCTTATGATGGAATCAGCCCTCTCTGAGAGCTACCACAGAGTTTAATAAACCTGACTACCAGCTGGCCTCAGAACCATAAAACTGAGTTTTAGAGCTGTACTCTCATTAGGAGATAATAAAATGAGTTGCCTAGTCATAAAAACAGAGACAAGCAAAACCCGTGCATTGAGTCAAGAAGATCCAGCATTTAATATCCTAAACTGGAAACAATGTATTAAAAATACATCTGTGCTAGCTTAATAAATGGAGAAGACGTGTGAGGCTGGTCAACAGATAGAATCTGTTTACCCCATAAGTCTTTGGCTAAGAGGTCTTCTACAAGACAGTAGCTGGATGCATTTAACATCTGCCCAAGATGAGTATTTTTATTGAGACACCATCTCTAGCCTTTACTCAACCAAGAGCCTTAAGGCAGGGGGTGTTTTAAATCAAAGTTGGCACCTCCTAGCCTTAGCTTAAAAAGGCGTATCCTATAAGGCAGCAGGATATGAAGCAGATTGTACTGGGGTACATGTTACCAGTAGCAGGATAACCTGACCTGAGAAACATATATAAACTCTCTCTCTCTCACTATATATATATATATATATATATATATATATATATATATATATATATATATATATATATATATATATATACATACATACATACATACATACATACATATATATATATATATATATATATATATATATATATCAGTAGTGATCTGACAAACAAATATATATATACATATATATATCTGACCTGACAAGCAAATACATATATATATATATATATATATATATATTTATATATATATATATATATATATATATATATATATATATTTATATATATATATATATATATATATATATATATATATATATATATATATATATATATATATATATATATATAAGTAGTGTACACTCGTGGTAGCCTGATGGCAAAAGACACCCAAATCTTACAAAAGGCTATTGGAAATAATGTTGACACAATTGAGTTATCCAGTCGGGTGACTCAATTGCATCAAAACTAGTTTAATTTAATTTGGTTCAATTATTAACTCATTACTTAAAATTACTCATTATTTAAATTGATTTTTTTCGTGAAGTTTACATTTCTACATTTAGTAACGCTTTTACCGCTAAAGGTAAATTTGTTCTTTTGTTTTTGTAAGACTATTTCTTTTTATCAACAAAATAGCTTTTAATAATTACTTTTTAATCTAATGTAACAATAAAGCAACATTTCTAAAGTCTGATTGTTGAAGCTTATTTTCCTTGTTTTCTATTAAATTACGTCATTCTGCTTAAATTAGAACGCCATTTTTTGTTTTTTATAAAGAACGAATGAAAGTTTTTAAGTCATAACTGCTAATAATTAGCAAACATTTAAAAAAAATTAAATTATAAAATTTTTTTATGTTAAAACATTTATTTATCAAACACTTTTAATTGTATAATAAACTTTTTCTATTTAATTTTGTTAAAACGTTTGTTGAAAACGTTTTGTTTAAATAATATAATAAAAATTTTAATATACAAATAAAGTTTTGTTATGAGCTCTATTATAGTAAACATCAAATTGCTATACTATTAAAAATAATTTAAATTTCATGATACATTTTTATTTTAAAGAATAACTTCAAAAAAACTTTGATTGAAAGCTATTTTATCTTGGCATTATTGTTCATTTAAAGTTTAATTACACTAAAACTTTTTTTCTCTCTTTAAAATAGCAAGCGTGCAATAAAAATATGAAGATGTTTAAAATGCTACTTCAAATGTTTTTGAAATTTTTTTTTTAAAAGTGGTTTAAGACTCATTCATTAAGTTTAATTGCATAAAACATGACGTAAATAAAAATACCAAGACATTTTTAATGCCACTTTATTAATGCATCAACAGTTTTCTTACAATAAATATAACGTATTATAACCATTGAAGTTTAAAAAATAATCGTTAATAAAAATAATCTTTTTTATAATTTTATATTCATCAAATATGAAAATATAATTTTATTCCAAGTGAAAGCACACTCTTTAAAAAACTTGTTTAAGACATAAATAAAACTTATTTTTTTATATTTATATTTTATATTAATATTATTTTTTATATTTTTTACATCCAGAGAATTTATTTGAAAATTTAGACCTTTATTATTGACATGTTTTAAGTTTGTTTTGGGAGGTTTGAATAGTGTCAAATTGTAATCATCACCAACTATTAGATCATCTTCTTTTTTGTCTACACAACAATCCTGCATTGAGAGGAAAGACATGGTAACATATGTCTGTTGACTTCAACTTCAGCCATTAAACAATTATGCAAAGGCACTATATTTCCTAGGCAATGATTGATTGTGAGCAACCAGTATCTACAAGCGCTGTAGCTTTTCTTCCATTTATTATTAAGTAGATAATATGTAGTATTGTTTCAGGGTGAGTTCTTGTAAAATTATCTAATGCGAACTTGTCTTATTTAAGTTTTCCTGGTTTAGTTGAAATTTGTAGCAGTCTATCTCAGCATGAACATTTCTTACATAAAGAAGTACATTCATGAGCAAAGTGAGTCAATGATTCACAGTTGTAACCTTGTTTTTTTTTTTTGTATATGACTTATTATTTCATTCGCATTTGCCCAGAAACTTGCATTTACTTCTTCCTTAACAGATAAACATGCAAATAAAATCTAGTTTGTAACAATGCAACATCAAATCTAGTTTGTGCAACCCGGGACGCAGTCTTAGCACAGTGGTCAAAGCTAAATGCACTTTCTCCCAAAAGAATGTTATGCAGAATAGCATTACCATTAATTCCTATAATGAATTGGTCTCAAAGTCGGCTGTCTCTTTCTAAAGACAAGAACTTGCAATCTTGAGCTGCCAGAACCACTCCTTGCACAAATATTTTTATAGACTCTTCATTGCCATAACAAGTTTCCCAAATTCATATCGTGAAAATAATGATGATTTTTTTATTTCTAGCATTTCTAATTTCATCACAAATTCTTTTTACAAGATGTCCTCTGAAACTTGTAACTGGAACTTAAAAAAAAGCTACATTGTTAATAGGTAAAAATTGCATCATTAGCATTTTTAAAGGACTGCGTTGCAATTAAATTTAATTTTTAACAACATAAAAAATTATTTAAACTAATATAACAAAATTTTCTATATAGTTTATTTCTTAAAACAATCTTATTCTTAACATAATCTTTTGTTTCTTTATCATGACTTATTATTATTATTGTTTTTTTTTTTTTATGTATTTAGTATACTTTTAATAAAGATTATAAACAATTTATAGATAGATTTAAGTTACCAATAAGATATTCTTTATGTTCATAAATAACTTACCTCTAAAGAACTTTACACAATATTAAAAGAATATTGTGTAAAGAATATTGAATTAATAAGTTACAAAATATTATTAACACATTTGTGAAAAAATTCTCTTGAGCAAAATCACTTCTCCATTTTTTAAATAGTAAAAAAAGTTTTTTACTTGCTTTCACATATTTAAATTTATGATGAAGAGATTCATGTTTTACGTATGATTAAATAGTTAACAGATGATAAGAAAAAAATTTCTATTTTACATTTCTTTAAAAGTATATTTTAAATTCATTTTAATTTTACATTCAATTTACATTTCGCAACTGTTTAACATTCTTTCAAAAATTTTAAAATCATACTTAATTTTAAGTCTTTTAAAAATATATATAAAATAATAAGTTTCTGTTACAAAAAAATTCAGATGTGGTTAAATGCTCTTTTTTTACAACTTATTATTTTCTGAATAAACATCACATAAACGATTTCAAAAGATAATTTAAATATTCCTATGTAAAGTTTTTACTTAACGTAAAACTGCTGAACGCATATGCAAATTGCCACTTTGTACATAAAATGCAAGCTGCATAATGCTTCTTAACAAGGCCAATATATATATATATATATATATATATATATATATATATATATATATATATATATATATATATATATATATATATATATATATATATATACATACATATATATATATATATATATATATATATATATATATATATATATATATATATATATATATATATATATATATATATATATATATATATATATATATATATATATATATTAACGTTATAAAAACCACTTATGTTTGAATGATGATTATGTAACAAAGTTTGCATAAAAATTATGTTTGATAATTGCTCTACTAATATTACATTAAATGTAATATTTAATATTACATTTAATGTAATAAATTAAGAAAAACAAAGAAAATTTTATTTTAATTATTCTAACTTTTCCATCAAAAAATGTTCAGCAAAAGAAGAAAAAAAAGATGTCATACAATGCTTAAAAAAAGAATCTATAAAAGGAACATATTAAAAAAACTTTTATTTATCATCTTGCAATGGCAAGAATATTTGTTTAGACAATTTCTCATAACAAACAATAAAAATAATTACCAAATTAAAAAAAAATAATTAAAAAACGTAACAAAAAATTATTAGCTAAAAAACAGTACATATTAAACTTTATATAACTTTATATAACTTTTATTTTTTTAAACAGTACATATTAAACTTTATATAACTTTATATAACTTTTATAATTTATATAATTATAACATATTAAACTTTATATAACTTTTGGTATTTTAATTTTTTGTTAGTTTGTTTTGTTTTAATGATTGATTTTATTTAAAAAATTATTAAATATTATTACAAACTTTAAATGACATCTTATAAAGAGTTAATTTTTTTATAATTAAAAAAAAAACTTCTTTTATGGATATAACTCTATTATTAATTTTTTTGCTTGAATTTACGCTTGAAGCAATATAACTCTTGCAATGTCTTCATTTATACTTATAAGTTTTATTTTGAGAAAAATAATATTTAAAAAAATAATATTTTATAATAGTTACATCAACTTTATATAATTAACAGATTGTGCGACATTATTATTATTGAAAACAGAAATTATAATTATAATCCTTATAATTTAGAAAGAATTTTGAATTCTAAGTTTTTCTACAAAAATAATTAAATTCCTTGTAAACATGGTATAAGCACTGCAAGTTATAAGCATTACATCAAAGATGTTCATAAAGCGTACTTTTAACGTTTTTGTCATAAAACAAGCGAAAGTGCAACAGTAAAAATTTTTAATAAATGGAACTTGGAAACTTACTAAAGTAATTAACTTGAGTATTTTTTTGCAACAAGTAATATTTTTTGTTTGTTGATAACTTTATAAAAGTAAAAAATCAAAATTATTTGCAAAGCTGCTATTTAAAAAAATAATGAAAAAAAAAATTAACATATTTTAATTCATTTATGCAAATGCCAAGAAAAGAAAGAAATTAATTTAAGTTAAATGATAATAAAAAATGTAATATTGAATTTAATTATTTAATATTAAAAACAAACAAAAAATTGAAACAAAATAGGCATTTCACAATATGTACATTTAGAAAACAACACTTCTAGATTTGTTTTTCTTAATTAGTAAAATAAAGTTGTTTTGCGGTAATTTATTTATTGCGGTAGTTAAAAAAGTTAATGTCTCTAAATAAAAAAATAAAAAAACGATAATTTGATGACGTCAAAACCAAGATAAGCTAATGTGCCATTTTTTATTTAAAAAAAGGCCTGATATGTGTGTGTGTGTGTGTGTGTGTGTGTGTGTGTGTGTGTGTGTGTGTGTGTGTGTGTGTGTGTGTGTGTGTGTGTGTGTGTGTGTGTGTGTGTGTGTCTATATATATATATATATATATATATATATTTATATATATATATATATATATATGTATATATATATATATATATATATATATATATATATATATAATATATATATATATATATATATATATATATATATATATATATATATATATATATATATATACAGCGTGGAAAATAAGAAATCAAATGCGAGCGGTCAATTCGACCGGCTAACTCATTTGACAGTCAATAGTTTTTTTTGGGTGGTCATAATTTCTATTTTTTTCTTTGCTTAAATTTCTAAATTTTTTTCTTTATCTAAATCTTAAAAATAGTTCTTCTTGAATAAACTTTATAAATACAAAAATAAGTTAATGCTTGAAGGGTAACAAATTCATATTATTTTAATAAAAAGAATTTTAAATAAAATCTTTTTTTTTAAAGTGCAAACTAAAATCAAAGCTTTTTTTTTAAAGTGCAAACAGGCAATTGATAATTTTTAATTTTCTTAAAAATAATTCATTTAATTGCAATGACTTCGCAAATGGTGAAAAAAGCTACAAAGTAAAAAACGTGAATATGAAAAACATTATCTTCTTCAAAAAAAAAACTATTAAACCATTAACAAAAATTTACTACCGGGGAAAATGCAGTTTTTCTTAGCTTCCTGAAAGTTTTCATAGATGGACTTCTGCCTTTTTAACATTCACCAATTCAATCATAATCAGCTTTTAAAAATTCACAAACACTTAACAAGAATTCAAAAAGTTATTGAGAGTTTGTATTGAAAACTGAATAACTTGTATTGTTGTTGTTATACATTTTTGAGTTCTTTGTCTGCATTTCGATTCCAGAATCCTTAGTTTTAATTTATTCAATATATGTGGGACGGTTTTAATTTATTCAATATAAGCAAAATGGTATTTATTTATATTTTCAACAAAACTTAAGAGAAAATAAATAAAAAGATTTAGAGAAAAATAAAACAAATTGACTATGAAATACATATGAAAGAAAAATGTTCATAGTTAAATACATAATCTATTATATATGATGATATTATTGTTAAAACAATATATAAAATTTTTTTATTAAAGTAGTAATAAAATAAGAACTTTAACCATTTAGGAAAAATAGATTTTTACGATTGGTAAAATGGAATTAATTTAAATAAGTGGAGCAATAAAACTTAATAAATATAGTCACGTTTTTTTTTTTTTGTTGAACATTTGTCAATGAAGCGAATTAATATGCACAGAGTTGTTAATGCAGAAAAACTACTATTTTCTATTAATATAGTATAAAAATTAGATAAAAACTTTAACAATGATAAATTTAATATATACTCAAATATATTTTAAGTAGTAGAATTAATAACATAAAATTATTAAATTTATAAATCATAAAATTAACGGAACATTTTAAAAACAAATATCAAAAACCAGGAAAAAAGGATTAAAGAAAAAGTTTGCTCCTTTTTGCTTTCACACCTTTCGCTTTAACGACCCGCTAGCAATTAAAGTAGCAAATTTATTTAGCTGTTATGCAGCTTATCTGAATTTTTATATAACTCTTGATGATTGAGAACAATCTAATCACCCTGCTACTGATAACATGTAATCAAATAGCAATTAACAGTACAGCCAGTCACATGTCATTTTTTCTGGCAAAAACTAGAAAGAAGTTTGACATCTGACTTAAATTACACCCCTGCTTTAGTGTAGTAAGCAAATGGAGTTGAAATTTGACTGTGGACGAGGCAGGGTTTGATAAAATATAGCCAGGGCCGAGTTTGTGACCAGGACTGCATAAACATTTATACATTCTAAACTATATTTTTAAATTCAGAATTCATGTTATACTTTGTGTATATATGCATATATAAACATCATATGATCAACAAGATCATAATAACCATGATTGCCATCATCATCATCAGGCCTTACTCTTCCTCATTTATGCTGTTTCTCTGATATAAACAACCTATCTAGATTGTTCTATCTAGAAGGAAAGAAAATCTATCTAGAAGGAAAGAAAATGCCTAAAGCATTTTCTTTCCTTAACTAAAGCTCATTCATACAATATGTAAGGCACTCTCTCTTTAAGTTTTCTTACTTCTATCTTTACCATTTATTCCTCAATCTCTCTCTATATGCTGATATCTAAATCACTTTATTCTTCTCTAACAAATGTTCGATACAAGGTTTTTTTCTAATTTGTCTTTATAACTCTTAACCATCTTTATGTTTTCCTTTTATATAGAATCTAGAACTTTTTAACTCTTCAGTTAACAATTCCTAGCTTTTAATCCTTATCCTCTATTTTGAAGTAACTCATATCTTAATAACCTTGTTGGAAGTAAATAAGTGTTTAAAATATATAAACATATACCAGTATTTAACAAATAGTAAATGTAAATATAAAATTATAATATATAAAGTATTATAAATTTTTTTAGCCCTGGCTATCAACCCCTGCTAAATTATAATTTTGCAAGAACCGGGTTTACAAAAAGTCTTATTTTTAGCCAGGGCTAGGGCTCCGATCAATTCATAAATTAGTGCTCTTAATAAAATGAAGGGTAGAGATGTTTCAATAAAAATATTCATCTTCAGATGTAAACTGTTTCCAGCTACTTTACGGGTAAGCAGAAAGTTTCTGTCAACCAGCCTTGCATTCCTTTTTCATTTAATAGATTAGCATTAATGTAAACTTGTGTAGGATGATGAATCTTTTTAGCACTACTAAAAGGGATTTTCACCATGGGTATGCAACTTATTATGTTATCACCTGTTGTAAACCCGCAATAAAATACAACATTAAATATTAGGTTTTAATCAAATATATTAAGTCACTACAATAATGATGTTAATATAAATAAAATGCAATGATAGAATTAATGGTAGAATATAATTAATATATATGGTTCACTGAAGCATCAAGTCTTAAACGATGGGAAATGAGGTACCGGTTTTAGAATGTGCTATAAATATAACAGTCTTTTCCTCTTTTGAATTTATCCATTGGAATTATTCCTTTCAATAAGAGAAATGCTGAACTAATAAGTAATGTAGTTGTTTAGGTATTTTGGTCTTTTAATATTTCGATCACTCCTAAAAATGTATTGCTCTGTGTATCTATGGTACTAGGGCTTTGAGTATCAAAGTGGTCGGGTATACCTACGCTTGGTGCTTCAATATTTGTGATACCATCCATTATCGAGTTTTCAAATATACTAGGTGGGGTTGAAACTATTTCACTGGTTTCTTTTAACACATACTGCTCTCAACTTGACTGATCGCAGTTGTATTAGGGGTAATAGTCATTTAATTTCTACTTTGTTCTCAGGGTTGGACTGCATAACAACTAAACTCAATAATTTCATAACTACTAAACTCGATGCTGATGAGTCTACCTCCTAAAGTGGAGCAAGGTCTTTCGTTGATACTGTATTAATCTTTTTACTTTGAAATTTGACACATGTAAAATAGAAGATATTGCCTCTACCAGCTAGACTTTGTCAACAAGCGAATCTCCTTTTTGTCTGATCTGCCGTCTGTAAAGCATTGCGGAATCCTGTTCTGTTAAAAAATCTGATGGTAGCTTCTTTAGCATAAAGGGTAATTTCATGTCAAATCAGCAGAAAAAAACAAAAAATATCACCCTATGTTTTAGATTTTGCTAATTTTTTTTATATGTTATAGGATTTATAAAAATTAAGAAAATCTGAAATTTGGAACCTCCAACCCCTTATGGTTCTTGAGATATTCAGGATTCAATTTTCTTATTTATGCTGACTCAGCATTTTTTGCAAAATACTTTTTTGTTGTTAAATAGCAATATTTTATGAATCAAATAAGGTATCATCCAGAAATTTTGTACATAGACAATCCACGTAGCGGATACAAATTTCATTTTGGAAATTTTTTTGACCACTATAATTACATGTAAATTAGAGCATATATTATAAAGGCATATATTTTGGGGTATTTCGACAGTTAAAATAATGATGTCACTTTGATGATTTTTTGAGGCATTGTTATAACTTACAATATAGGTATCAAACATCGCTATTAATAAAAAATATATTACTGCATTTTTCAACCTTTCTAAATGCAGCCTTTTAAGTAAAGCTTATATATATATGCTGAGTCAGCATAAAATTAATTGCTAACTTATTTAAGACAAAGTTAGCTATATCTTAATTTTATGTTGTAAAAAGATATTGTTAAAGTCTTTTTGAGGGCAATAATAAATTTATACTTTATTTATTTCTTTTTTTGTACCTGGGGAGGGCTTATGGTCTAAAGGGGAGGGGAGAATTAAGCATTTTACCAACCCCCTCCCCTTTTTTTTTTGTTAAAACATAAAGACAAGTGACTAGGAGAATTTTGTAGCCAAATCTTAACTAAATTTGAAAAAATAACATAGAAATATAAAAATGATGTGTTAGAAATTTTTCTATAAATCTTTATTATTTTCTTCAATAATTTTTTTTAACTCAGTTTCTGAAATTTTATATATCCGACCATTTGTTGTAGATGGCTGATCAATGGTACATAAAACATGATTTGATGAGACCCAACACATATCTTCCCGTGCGGACCAAAAACTTGGGCTGAGACCATATGGATGCATAAATTGAATTTTATAATCTTCTCTTTGATGTTTTTTGGTTATAATTCCAATCCACCCAAAATTGTCATAACTGCAAGCTATATAATCCATATGATTATAAATAACCTGCTGCACAATCTGCACAAGGTTAAATGTCTGAAAATCAGTTTGTTGACTCATCCTTTTAAAAGAAATTGTACATTTATTAATTGGTATAAAATGGTGGAAGGATCTTGTTCCTGGCAAGGTTCTTTCCATAATAAACCTTGGTTGTAATGATGATAGAACTTCATTTATTTCTGTTTTATAAACCAAAATGAATTGAATGTTTTTTATATTGGTTACACAAAATTCAAATATCTTATCTACATCTAAAATTTGTCCAGTCATAGTCTTTTCTAAACTGACTTGTACATTTAGTCTTTTTACTGTGCCTCAATACCATCACAAGTATATTTAGAGCATCAATATCAAAGTCTCTTTTGTGATGGCAAAGATTAATAAAGTTTTAAAAGTTTTTATACTGTGCTACACATACATCAGTGAAGTAATTAATATTACTAATTTGTAGAATGTTTGATTTAATGTATTTGATAATGAGCTGTTGTATTTTATATACAAAGTATACATCATGCTCAACCTAATCAGAAAGAAAGCAAAATGACTTGGATATCAGTTTACTATTTGATTTGTAGTATATAATAATAGGATGCAGTGTACATTTTGGTTTATTCCAGTGGTAACTTTATACCTCATCCTGATCAATAAATTGAAAGTTCTCTGCAAAGTCACCCAATATTATACACTCATTGTGATTTAAAAACTCTTTACAGTCTTTAAGGTACTTGGCCTGACTTTTAGCTATAAATGAATGAGATGTAAGCTTATCTATTTTATTGCATATAAGGTCAACAACATCTTCAATATTGATTTTTTGATAGATCGGTGTAGTTCTATCAGTACCTTGCCATTGGTTGATTGTTACTTCTTTATCACTGTTGTCAAATTTTCCTGTTAAGTACTCTTTTAAAGCAGAGAGGAGTGAGAGGAGTGAAAAATTATAAATTTATTATTACCCTCAAAAAGACTTTAACAATATCCTTTTTAACATAAAAATAAGATATAGTTAACTTTGTCTTAAATAAGTTAGCAATAAATTTTATGCTGACTCAGCATATATATAAGCTTTACTTAAAAGGCTGCATTTAGAAAAATTGATACATGCAGTAATAAATTTTTATTAATAGCAATGTTTGATACCTATATTGTAAGTTATAACAATGCCTCAAAAAATATTATCAAGGTGACATCGCTATTTTGACCATCAAAATACCCCAATTTTGATGGTCAAAATAGGTATCAAACATCGCTATTAATAAAAAATATATTACTGCATTTTTCAATTTTTCTAAATGCAGCTTTTAAGTAAAGCTTATATATATGCTGAGTCAGCATAAAATTTATTGCTAACTTATTTAAGACAAAGTTAACTATATCTTATTTTTATGTTGAAAAGGATATTGTTAAAGTCTTTTTGAAATATATGCCTTTATTATCTAATTTACATGTAATTATGGTGGTCAAAAAAATTTTCAAAATGAAATTTGTATATGCCATGTGGAAGATTCTCTATGTTGAATGAATGTTTTGTCCAAGCCATTATCCAATAATGCCTAAGTTTTATTTTTATTTATGGTGACATCAATCAATCTATCTGATGAGTTAATTCAGTTAAATGACTGAAGGGAATACTGTACTCTCGTCTATGTCGTCTGTGCATTTCCCTTTAACCATAGCTATCTTAATGTAAGTTTTATTCTCTATTTTTGACAGACGGACGCTTGCTTAGAAACTTTTTTTTAACAATTTGTACAGGTAGAGTTATGTGCTGGGCATTTTGTTTTTAAGTATAACTTACCACCACACCAAAGCAAGAGGTTTTGGTAATTGTTTGATTTTTTGTAGCTGCAAAACTTATAAGTATGGTTGTAGCAATCGTGGTTGTCTTTGTTAAATTGAGAGCATCATCAGCAGCTAGTTTCATAGTTAGGGCTGTTTTGTAAAGTATATCTAGATTCTTTTCTGTAGATTCGAAAAGTCCCTGTCAAATAGAAGGCGAGTAAATGCCTGCAATAAAGGCATCACATATTAACAAATTTCTATGTTGATCGGCAGTAAGGGACTGTGTAGGACACTTTCTGGCAAACTGCTTAAGGTTAGTCATGAAGTTTTTAACTGATTCTCTCTCCTGTTGCTTAAGTGATCGAAGTTTGTGATGCATCATGATCGCCATAGACCGTTTTTGAAATTTGTGGTCAAGAATTGCTATTGCCTCGTTATATGAGGTTGCATCTTGCATTACGGTAAAGGCTTTTACTCCTCGAGTTTACTTTCTTTGAGTATATATACCTTTCTAGATATATTCTTAACATCCTCTTCCAATAAATATAATCCTCCTCGCTCGCTGAATATTTTTGCATCCGTATATATATTTTTAATATAAATCTTATTAAATTGTTGTGAACTTGTAATAAAATACAACATTAAATATTAGGCATCGACCAAATGTATAAAGTCACTACAATAACGATATTAATGGAAATAAAACGCAATGATAGAATTAATGTAGAACACAATTAATATATATCAGGCCTTGTTAATAAGCGTTACGCAGCTCGCATTTTGCCTGCGAAAAGGTGATTTGCCTACACGTTAAGCAGTTTTGCGCAACGCAAAAACTTATATCTTTTAGAATATTGAAATTATTTTTTGATGTCGTTAACGTGACATTTATTTAGAAGAAATAAAGTCGTAACTAAAAGCATTTTAAAAGCAACAAATGTAAAGTTTTAATGACGTTCGTTTAATTTGTGAAAATAAATTATGATCACGAATATGTTACCTGTAACTGATAAATAATAAAAAAAAACTCTTTAGTGTTTAAAAACATTATTAAAAAGAATTCACAAAATAAATAAGAAAAAATTTATTAACAGTTAATAAAATAACTAAAAACCAACTGTATTTATTAAAAAATAAACTGTAATTATTAAAAAATAAACAAATATTATTTTAAGTTTTATGAAAAAAATATTTTTTTTAAACAAAATTTAGTTCATATTTGAAAGAAATAATAAAAATGTTTTTTCAAATAGGAGCTTAGATTTTAGTTTGTAACTTTTGTTATAGTAAGAAAAAAAAACTGTATGATTTTTAACGCGTTAATAAAATAACTTTAATTATAATGCGGTACTTGAAAAGACGCTAGTGACGCAATATAACTTCTAACAATACAAAATATATTTGCTGAGTTGAGTTACTTAGAAAAGCGCTACGCGTTTTCAGTACGCAGCGAAATCTCGTAACAAGGCCTGATATATGGTTTGCTGAAGCCTCAAGTTTTTAACAACGAGAAATGACACCATAGTTTTAGAACATGCTATAAATATAACATCATCTAATAAAGATACAGCTCTAAAACTCAGTTTAATAGTTTTGAAGCTAAGTTGAAGTAAGGTTTCCCAAACTTTGTGGTAAATGTCAGAAAAGCAAATTCAATAAAATTTAATATTTCTCTTTGTTCTTTATCATTATCCTTTTACTCAAGATTACGCATATTTTAATCTTATTCCTAATCAAATTGATTAAGCCTTTTCTAGTAATCTATCTGCCGGTATTTTTGTTATTGGTGACTTAAATGTTTTAGATCTCAAATTTTTGAGATTTAATTGTAAAACAATATTATTATAATAACAATACAAAATAACAAATAATAAAAGTAAATTTATAAACTATAATATTATACTTTATAAGTTTATAACTTTTAAAAATTTTTTTATTTTTATTCTGATTCACTCAAGCAGGCACTACTAAGTTACTGGAAAAAAAGAATACAGTTATACAGTTGACAGAAGACTTGAAAAGTTGTAGGTTGTATGAGTTAGGAAAACATGAAGATGGGAAAAAGTTCCAAAGGGTTGAGGTAAAAAACTAAAATAAAAGTTTTCAGAGCATGAAGAGACAGACACAATAAAAGATACAATCGAGTTGTATAATAAATTATACATGCTTGCCTTTTTTTTAGTTTCTACAAGATATGAATCCAATTAACTGCCACTGCTATCTTGCCACTACATTGTTACATAAACACAAATTAATGTTTAATTGACTAGATTTGAGATTGGTTTGCGGTCTTTCAATTTGTTATTGTGATTGATATTTACTACAGTGTCTTGACGAAAGTTGATATTTTTATTATCTTAAACATATTCCAAAATAATTACCAACACATATGTGGTTTCTCTGTGCATTTAAAGAAAAGCAGTAAAGTCAATAAATAATAATTAAAATTATAAAAGCTATAATAAATATATTATCATGCTCGCAAAGAGCAAACATGATAATATTTGTAGAAATGAGAAAGAGATGATGATATGTTAATGTTTTGTAGGATACTAAAAACAAATATATTATTAAAATTTATGACTTAAAAACAAATGTAATTACCTAAATAAATATCTCCAAATGATCCACTGCCAATCTTTCTACCCAAGCGATATCGATTACCAACTCTTAACTCCATTTTATATTATTTATCTAAGCATAAGCAATTAATAGGGCAATTACAATAAGAGAAGCTGTTTGCCTAATATCTGCTTCAGTTGTATTTTCAATTGTGTTTGATAGCCAGATATAAAATATGATAAAATGAAAGCATTAAAGTATTGAAATATATTTATTGTTATTCTGAGTTTTATTAAATTAAAATCATAACTTAAATGCCATACATAGACTAATATTATGTATACTACAAATACATTTACACACACACACACACACACACACACACACACACACACACACACACACACACACACACACACACACACACACACATATATATATGTGTATGTATGTATTCATTCTGTATTTATTTATCTTTATGTATGTTATATTTATTACATATATCACATTTACATGTATTTGTATTATACATAATACTATAGATAAAACACTTTTGTTTATGTACATTAATATTGGTATATTTCATAACCACATACATAATAGTGCAATAAAAAAAATATTTATAAGTGCGTTGTTTCAGTGATTTGTTTAAGTTTTATAATATTAGATAAGTATATCATTTATAATATTAGATAAGTTTATCATTTATCAAGCCATAAAACTTTTTGTATTTTCACTTAAAAAATAATTAAATATTTTATGAACAAAAGTCTTTTTTCCCCACAGCGGGGATTCAGATTTTAATTTTATCAAATATAGTCAAGTTGAATTAAATGTCTCAAATAATCATTATTTCTTTGTTTTAAACATGTTACTGCATAAAACATTTTTTTTTATAAAGAAATCACAGTCTATAAATTTGAGTCAAGAAAAAATGTACTTATAAAATTATAAATATTACAGCACTTTTAAAATTCCAAAACACCTTATATGATATTTAATTAAAAAAAACAAATTGTTATAATCTATTTATGTGTATTGAATGAAAGTTATTTTAAATATTAACAACAACAAAAACAACAACAACAACAACAACAATTAAATTTAGTTAATAATAAACAATTTTAACAATAATCATCTTAAATAATGTTAATCATAATAATAACAAAAAATCCTGATCAAGAAACTTTTTCAATATTGTTTAATTTAATAATTTGATATAAATACTACATATTTGCAAATTTAATAATTTGTTATAAATACTGCATGTTTGCAATTATCAAACGAAAAAATGATCAAAAAAGTTATGACAATTAAAAATAATAGAAATGATGAACTTTATTAAATAAATATATTTTCAAAATATCTTTTCAAATATTTTTTGGTATTATTTATAATTTTTTTATTTATACTTATTGCGTTAAGTTTGTCTAATTTATTTTAAAGATTAAATAAAAATATTAGGAATTTGAACTTTTTCTTAAAAGTTATATTTAGTTTAAAAATTATATTTAAAACAACAATACTTATAAAAAAAAATTAAAGATAATAATAATAAAAAAAACACATCGAAAAAATTATGATTCTTACAACTAACTAAAAAATCAAATAAAAATAATAAATAAAATAAAAACTAATTAAAACAATGGATAATATTTTATCAAATATTTGATGAAAAAATTTTAAGCCAATACACATATAAGTTTACATAAATATAGGGAAAAAAGCTTTACAAATTTAACACAAACAGTGAAAATAATTGCAAACTTTAAATTTCACATTGTTTGTGGCAAAATTGTATTGCTTTAATCAAATCTTGATACTGTTTGATTAGTTCTTTAAAAAATAACTAATCCATAAAATAAATGTATTCATTCGCAAAATAAAAAACTCTTAATACTTCCAAAAATATAGCTACAGGACATTAGCTCAGCTGTTCTAAAAGACAACGTCAGAAGCACTTTGCTTTAACACTTTGCTAAAACTAATAAACAAACGAAGCTAAATTCACTTTGTTTTGATTTTATTTAATAGTGCCAGTCTACCTATCAATTTCGAAACTTCAAAAATTGAATTCATCGTAGTAGCACCATCGGAGTAGGAGCTTAACTCTATTTTACCCGGCGTTTATGCTTTTAAAAAGCTGACACATTTTTTAAAACCTGGCATTTTAAAACATTTGTCGGATTGTTTTGTTTTTATAATAAATAAAAATTTCGGAACCCGGAAGGTCTCCGTGGAGGCTATGTGAAAGGCGGTTGAAATGGATTTTGAAAAACCCAAGTTCTTTTTGTGACAAATGACATAAAAATAGTTTATATAAACTTTATTTTATTACTGCATTAACTTGTAATTATTATTGGCTCATCATAATGGTTAATATATACATTCTGAATATCTGAGAAACTTGATCAACAGCGTATCATACGCAACTGCACTGTTCACCTGGAGGGCCTGTTACCTTTTTAGATATACCTTTATTGCACTCAATGACTCACCAAATGACAGCATTTTTAATGCGTGACACCAATGACTCACTAAATGACAGCATTTTTAAATCTTTTCATTTTTACAACTCTAAATGATGATTAATTGTACAAAGTAAACACTCTGTAATATTTACATAACATGTAAAAGTAATAAATATTCTAATTCATTTTGGAAACAGTCTTAAAAATTCTCATTCTTAATAACAAAAATGTAGAAGTTCTTCATTTCCTAGACAATTTTAAAATCAAGTTTTGCTAAAGGCCATAAAGAAAATAAAAAAGTTGTCTGTTTTATATGTCCCAAAAGATTACTGACCATTGTTTTGTATACATTTAAGTTATTTCTACATTATGGAGACCAAAAGAAGTTTAAATTTTTTTTTTTCTTTTTTTTTTTGTAAAAATAATTGCTTTTTGTAAAACTCTTATTTGAATTGATAACATCAAGTTTTACAGCCTGCCTGTTAATTAGCGCAACACGGTATCAAACAGCATTTTTTCAACAAAACACGCTATAGGGGAGACCGGGGCTAGTTGGCTGCAGGAGTAAGTTGACGAACTGCGTTTATCTTCAGAGCCTTTCATCAGAAAGTGACAAAAATTACACAGAACCTTCCTAATTGACCATTTCATCATTCACTTAAGTGTTGTCAGGATTCGCGCATGCGCATAGGAGATATTAAGATTTATGCGTTTTTTGGACAAAAACGTAACTTTTGGAACATCCCTTCCTTTTTACTTTACAAAGAAAATAATTAGTCGTATGAAAAAAAAAATTATTGTAAAAGTTCCAGTCACAATTGGTTTACTATGTTCAGTCAGACTTTTTTTCAAAGTTGCTGTTTTTCAGGATCTATAGACTGTTTATTGAAAAAAAGACTTTCGGAGTAAGTTGGCAAAATTTTCACGGGGTAAGTTGGCTCGTAGAATTTACTATGGAAAAAAATATATATTTTTATATAAGTAATTTTTTTTTTTTTAATTTTCAGCAATATTGAAAAAATTTATTTTTACAAAATGATTTAAAAATAATTTTTTTTTAGGTCTTTTTTTTCACAGATAAAAAGTTGGATACTGTTTTGGCTGTTATACGGATTATTATTTGGTACCAGCTAAAAGTAATATTAAATTTGGGATAAAATTTTTGCCAAAAATAATAGTGAGAAAATTTCTATTAATTTTGCACTTAATAGTACATTAATAATCATTTTTATAGTTTGCGCCAACTTACCCCGTGATGGGGTAAGGGGTCGTCCATAAAGTACGTACGCCAAAAATTTTGAAATTTGACCCCCCCTCCCCCCTGTTGCCATGCGTACTTTTATGTCTCACCCCCCCCCCCTTAAAAGTACGTACGTTTCTCAAATACCCCCCCTAAAATATCCCCCCCCCCATCCCTCCTTTTTTTTTTTTCTTAATAAAAAAGTTTAATAAAAAAAAAAGACGGAGGGTACCTTAGATACTTTATACTACCCCAAAGCTCTTTGTTTGCGCATTTTTAAAACGTCTTTAAGTATAAATGCAAATAATAATTTAAGGTGGTAGACCACTAATAAAAAAAAATCTTTTAAAAATTACATTTTAGAAATTATTTTTATATAAGTTGATTAAAATTTACATTTTAATAACAATTTTTTTTTTTTTTTTTTGAATAATAAATGTGGTAAAAATTTGGTCCCGAAAACCCCAAAATAGGGTTATTTCGTTGCGGTGAATATCTCAAAAACTATGTATGGTATCAACTTGAAATTTTTCAGACTTGCTTTTAATATAATGAAAAAGATCCTGTACCAAAACAAAAGAAAAACATTAAATAGTTTTTTTTTAATGAAAAAAAACACTTGGAAAACAAAAAAGGGGCATTTTTGACCATATTTGGACTTTAATATCTTGTTATCGAGTTATCACAATGCAATAGAAGTGGTAGGGGACATCCATAATAACTAAAGGAACAACTCCTGAAAATTTTATGAAAATCAGTTAAGAGAATCAAGAGATAATTACCGCAAAGTCGTGAATTTTAAAGAACTGAGAAAAACACATTTAAACAAAAAAAAAACATTAAACACTTCAAATAAAATATAAAAAAACAAAAAAAAACCTATTGAAAATTATTATCTTATTATAAACATATTGTGGAGTAAAACTAACGCAAAATTAAAATAAAATATGTTTAAAAAAAAGTGATAATATTAATAAACAATACTATTATTAAAGTAGTATTTCAGTTAGAAAAAAAAAGTTTTTCTTTTGATTTGCGATTATAAAAATTATAAACTTAATTAAATATTTGTTTATAGTAAATAAATAAAGTTTATAGTAAATAAATAAAAAAGACTAAAATTCTCCTGCACCATAACATAAACTCTCTTCTTCCTCATCTTTGTTCCTTACGAATACTTCTTAACTGCTTTCGCCTGCTTTTTCCCTTTTCCTTACATTTTTTTTCCATATTTCTAACTCTTTTCAAATCAGACGATGCCAAAAAACTTGAAGAATAATGCCCTGGTTTTAAATAAAGTTTTTCAAAAACTCTGCTGATACTATTAAGTCGATCATTAAAATTAATGATTGCAGAACAGCAACCTAAATATAATACATCAATTCCAACAAAAACATCTTTTAGACAACGTTTCCAAACTAAAGCATTTAAAGACTCGTTTTATAGTTTTACTAGGATAAAATTTTTGCTCCCATTGGCAAGATGCACATGAAAAAAATATACAGTGTGATAAACCTTTTTTAAGTTTAGCATCATGGTTAAAATTAACATTTGCAGAACATTTTGGACAGCAGCAGTAAATATTTCTAAAATGTTAGTGTTCATAAAAATATAGCAGTCATTGGACTAATCATCATTAGCAGAAAAATTATTTTTATTTACAAAATCATTATTTAAAATATCGACGGAAGATTTACTACTGCAACAGGATGACAATATCTTCATTTTTTTGCAGAGCTACATTTGAATTGTAATTCTTCTAAATTAGATAGATTTTCTTCAGCTACAACGTTTGATGATTTATGTTGGTTTCCTCTGAAGAGTCTACATTTCTTGCTATACCTTATTTTATTTCTTTTATCTTTATTTCCCATTATTTTAGTTATTATTTAACCAAAGTATAGAAGACAGAAAATTAGCCTAGGAAAGTTCTGGTCGTTGTAAAGTAATTAGACATTTACTGAAGAAATCCGTTGAAAACCATGTAACACACTGCACCAAAAGCATTTAATAATAAACAAAAAGTAGTTTTAGAGTAGCAGTCACCACAAATGAAGTTTTTTTGTATTAATTTTTATGGTATTTTGTGGGATAACTTCCTTTTTAGCTACATAGCAACGGAATAAACAATCTGTTGCTACGGACAAATTTATGAAAATGCCTAAACCGCATTATTAAAAACTGATTTTTAATAGGGTTAGCTTTATTTTTATATAAAACTAATATGAAATTCGTAATCTACGATAATTATATTACTTAAAAACTTTAAAATTGAAAAAATGATTTTTTCGATTTTTAATAGTGGTCTACCACCTTAAATAAATTTAAAATTTATTAGAAGTGTGCATTTGGGCGAGAGGTTAATCCAGGTTCGATTCCTTGAGAAATCTTGGAAACCTTTTTTTGTTTTAATAACGAATCAAATGTAAATAAACTATACTTAAGACGTTTTTTTCAGGCACCCCTCTTTAGTAAGTAAAAAACGAGTCTAACGCGAGATCAGTAATATTGAAAACAAAGGGTAAAACCCAGTGGGAGGGAGCAACAGCAAATTTTGTGCCCTTTTGCTAATTTAAGAAGCTTTTTATTTTAGCAAAACCTAGCGGTCTTTGAGACGCCATTGACACATTTTTTTGGGGTGACTCCGTCCCATCAACCACGGCCCTCAGGTCTTACTCAGGGCCAGTATATAAGGGCGGGCATGTGTGCATGGGCCCCCTCAGGATTTTTTGATGTTCCAGATAGAACACTTTCACACATCGTGCAAACTTAAGTTTGTTAATATGCCAAATGAGGTGGCCTTGCAAAAAATTTGGATGGCGGAGGCCTGGGAAAAAGCCCTAAAGCGTTTGTTCCCAGGCCAAAAAAGTTATAACCATGCAAAATTTACACCCCTCTCATTTTGGGGGTCGGGAGGGTAAGCGTTTTAAGGCTTTTTGTTCACAGGCCTCCGCCATCCCAATATTTTGCAAGGCCTCCTCATTTGGCATAGGTATAAACAAACTTAAGTTATGAGTTTGCACGATGTGTGAAAGTGTAATAATTCTTCTTAAATAAAAATGTTAATGTATTTTATTACAATAACAATATATTGTTATTGTATTACAAAGACAAATTACAATACAATATTTATTGTTATTGTAGTGGGTCATTACAATACATTTTTTTTCAGATATTGTTATTGTTTTATAAAGATGAATTGCAATACAATATTTATCGTTATTGTATAACAGAATTACAGTAGTTGTAAATCACAAGTATTGTTATTGTTTCTAAATTAAGTTAATGCAATAACAATAATTATTGTTACTGTTATATTTTTCATTACAATTACAATAGTCCTAACCCTAAATACAACTGTCTCTTCCAATTTACTAGATATAACATCTGGGATCCCTCAAGGTTCTATACTAGGACCTCTTCTCTTTTTAATTTACATTAATGATCTCCCTAAAACCTCAAATTTAATGACGGTCATGTTTGCCGATGATACTAATCTCATAACAACATTGTTCCAAAGTATGAACATTGAATTAACAAAAGTTTTTGACTAGTTTAAAATGAATAAGCTGTCACTAATTGTTGAGAAAACTAAATAGATACTTTTTCATCAAACTTCAAAAAAAAAACTACTGTCTCCTGTCCATGCCCTAACTTTTTATTGACAAAATTCAAATAAAAAGAGAATTAACTACTAACTTTTTAGGAATCAATATTGTTAAAAACCTTAGCTGGAAGTATCACATTGATTTGTTGTGCAACAAAGTTGCTCAAAATATAGGAGTAATGTACAAAGTTAGAAATGTTTTAAATAAACACAGTTTAACACAATTATATTTCTCTTTAATCCATTGCCATATAAGTTATGCAAGTATTGCCTAGGGTAATACCAATAAATCTAAACTGCTACCTCTTTATCGTCAGTAGAAGCATGTTTCATATCTTATCAATTGCATGCATATTAATTACAAAGATCGATTTGCTCATGCCAAACCATTATTATTTCAAATGAAAGTTCTTTATTTTTATCAGCTAAATATTTTTAATATACTTTGTTTTATGTACAAATGTAAAACATCTCCTGCTTCTTTTCATAATCTGTAGACCTTAAAAGATAAAAATAAATATAAAATAAGAAATGATAATCTAATATGGCAACCTTTTCCTCTAACTAAATTTGGAAAGTCATATATTTCATTTCGAGGAGCTTTACTTTGGAACAAAATAGTTTTGAAAGTTTTGTTTTTTACCATGAATGGAATCATCTTTCATTCAAGAAAAAACTAAAAGAAATTATTTTACCTTTTGATGACATAGTTTTAGATTTTTAAATTCTTCTGAAAATGATTATGAAGCTTATTACATAAGAAAATATATAATAGTATATCTGATCGATATCTTAACGGGTGATGCGGAAGTTATCGGACAAAATAAAAACGTCAATAACTTATTTATAAATAAAAAAACAAACTACTATTATATTTTTTTTAAATAAAGCATTTATCTTTTAATAAAAATATATTATTTTTTATATGAAAAAACACCACCATCTGCCATTGATCTCAATTTTGCTCTGACGCCTTTCATATGCGACTGTAAAAAGTTTAAATCAATTTCTTGTAGTTTTAGTTTAATGCGATCAATCAAAACTTGCTCTGTTGAAGCTTGCCAATCTCCCTCGTAAACCTTCTGTGCCAAATGTCCCCAAAAATTTTCAATTGGTCGTGCTTGAGGCACATTTGGGGGATTGGATTCTTTATCAACGTAATAGACATAATGGTCCATCCAATTTAGAGAATCTTTAAAATAATGAGAACTTGCTAAATCTGGCCAAAATAAATAGTTAAAGTCTCCATGATACTTGTGAATAAATGGAAGAAGTCGTTTTTCTAAACATTCATTAATATAGATTGATGAATTGATCGCTACAACCTTGGAATTGCGAAACAATGGCTCGGACATACCACGGTTAGATATGGCTATCCACATTAATAATTTTTTTGGAAATTTCTCTTTTCCTATAAAACGAACACTTTCTGGACATGTCTTTTTGTTGTTTGTGTAGTATCCAGAATTTCCAGGCATGTTGTCTCCTGCAAAACAAAAGTATTTTTCGTCATCGATGACTAGAAGCGATTTTGTGTTATAGAGTTAGTTAACTAGTTTCCTGCTTCTTTTCTTTGCCTTTATTTGTTGTTCTATAGTGTATTTTGGAGTCTTTTTCACGTTTTCTATATTTAATATTCATTTTTTTTAACTGACGACCAATTGTCGATTGATTTACACCGAATTTAATACCTATTTTTCTCTGACTGACCCCCTTTTCGATTGTTGACAAGTCTCGTTAATTCGGCTTTCTTTTCTCTAATCCACGATGTCGGACAACCAGGGTGCTTTCTATCAGAAAACGATTGAACGGTTTCAAGTCTTTTTAGGTTATCATATACTGTACTTCGAGCAAATCCTTCCTTTTCAAAATGATTTAGAATTTTTTTTTTTTTATATTACATTTATTTACAAAAAACATTTTTAGTCGCTAAGATTCTCGTTCAGCTGCATTTAACCTCATTTTAAATAATTGTGTTTCAAATAATAAAGTTTATATTTTATAGAACGTTTATGCTTACGTATAAAACCACTAAAACTAATAATTATGCTCAAATAATGAAATTAGGATTTGTCCGATAACTTCCGCATCACCCGTTAGAACAATAAAATAAAAATGTTCAAAGGTTGTTGAAGATATTTTGCTCTTTTAGTGCAGTTGCAGCCTGTTTAAACAATATTTTCAATAATAATAGATTAGCATAAACTGTTGTTTGTGCAAAAAACACTTTTGGTTTTCAGTCAAGCGAATATTTTAGAAATAATATAATAGAAAACTGAAATTGTTAAAAAACTTAGAATGAAATTAATGTTAATTAGTTTCACTTTGACCACAAATAAATTGTCAAGTTTTTCTAAGTAAACAAAATATACAAAAAATAACAAATCTTTAGCTTCAATTTATTCAAGTTTTTTTAAAGTTACTCTTATTTTAAAATTATATCCACTTGTTAGACTGATAGGAGGAAACAAAATGTTTTTTCTGAGTTCTATATTAGTTCTATATTAGTTTTAACTCTTTTGTTATTCTGTAAGTTATGTTTTTGGGGGACACACGCCAAAAATATTAAAAGCTTTGTCGACAATAACAACAAAACGCCTAGTTTAGTATTCAAACTAACTGGGATTAATTAATTTTAAGCAACTCTACACATACTTTAAACAGTTTTCTGTAAAAGTAAAGGGGTCATTCCACGCCAAACGGTCCAATTTCCGAAATAATCCCCGCACTACCATCTCAGATTTTGATAAAATTTTGTCAGTATGTTGTTTCATAACATGTTTCATGAAGATTAGCAAAATTTAAAATCAAAATGTTTATTATTTCGGATTTTTTGTTACATTTTGTAAGGATTACTCAAACATCAACTTCAGTCGGTAGCTAAAATTCGTATATTTGGGGTCCTATATAATTTTGCAATGAAAGGGTAATATATCTTAAAAACGTGGTTTCTTAGTAAACCGAAGGTGCAGATCACAAATAATTTATTACAAGCTTCATATTATGCCTACATTTTAGTCTATGGTTTGCCAAATATCGTCACAAACGCAACACTATAAATATTTTTTATTTATTTGTAGGGTCATATCTCTAAAACTAAAGGTTTTTGAATATTGCTATTTTGTCTAAACGTTCTACATACTATCATAATGATATGGATTAAAAATTTGCTATTTTAAAAATTTCTTTGCTGAGTTATTCTGAAAGCAATTTGGCGAAAAAAGTGAAAAACCCTAAAATAACGTGTGTTTAAACCCCTAAAACTTGATGTGGGCAAATTTTTTTTGTTTTTTTAGTTGTATTATTGGAAAGACCTTATTTCAAAATTTTAGAAACAATAAAAACTGTCTTGGAGAGATCTTTCTTATGAACGAAAAAAACTTGGTCAATATATAAATTTTTTGAATTTTACAATTTCGTCCTAAACATAAAGATTTATCATACTGCATCAAAATCAAAGCTTATTGTACCAAAAATCAAAATATTTTAATGTTCAAAAAATATTTTTTAACATTTGCTTAAGTTATTTCTAGGGATTTTTGGGTCTGGGTACCCGAACACGGCGAGTCTGTGGCTGAATACCCGGTCTAAGACTCGGCGAGTCTCGTGATTTGAATGCCTGGACTTGTTTCGGACGCATCAGCATGTTTTTTGAATCCCTGACCTCTCTAGTCATCTGTATGTGATGCATAATAACATGCTTAGACAATGCTGTAGTTATATTATTGCTAGGACAACCCACGGTAAAAAAAGTTCATAAAATTAACGGTTGGATTAAAAATGTCAATTACAAAATAGTTGGGTAAATCTAATCCAGAAAGAGGCAAAATATAAATTATAATATTTTCTAATGTATTTTAAAACAATTTTGTATCATTTAAGAAACTCTTCAAGATATTGGAAGTGCGCACTTTAAGAAAATATTAATATGGAACATGAGTTGACAATACGCTAAAGCCTATTAAATTAAATGTTGAAGCTTTTAGTAGAAACGCTGCTAATCTTGCAACAGCCCGATTAGCAATTGATTTAATGTTAAGAAATTTAAAAGAATCTAATGGTACTTTAAGTAGAGAGCTATTAATGACAATAAAAACTAGAATATATAGCCATTAAATTCAAGATTTAGAAGAGCTATTTTAATCTCTTGAAAATGGTACTACGCCAAGAAAAAGAAAAAAACTTACAACAGATTTATTGAAGAGATTATCTTATTATCTATAAAATACTGCGGATAAATGCATGTTGTTGGCAATTTAAAATACTAGAGAAGTTGAGGCAACTGACTATGGGCACCAACCAAAAAGGGGCGTTTGTTTTTTTTTGTTATATATGTATATTTTTAAATTTTATTACGAAATTTTAGGCGACGATTATTCGTATGCCTAAGAGCATCATCAATCCAACACGTCACAAATGCGGTCCTGGTTATAGATGCAAAATCTAGTTAAACAATACAGCTTTTACAACACATTTTCTGCAACAAAAAACTAAAAACAAATATTTTTATGTTAATATATTGTTTCTTATCTACAAAAAATAAATTTGTGATAGAAAAAATTCAGTTGTACGAAACTATAATCAACTTGATTCCAAATTACATATTTAAAATAGCTTCAAATTTGGAATTAATGTCTGAAACAACAATTGACGGTAAATTGTAATATCGACCTGTTGCAGAACTGATTGGATTTGTAATGACTGCAATAACATGCTGCTCAGGAACCCAACAATTGTCCTTGGTGCTAGGCCAGTAAAATGACTGAGCCATACCATGAGGATGCATAAAATCAATGAAAACATCTTCCTGTTCTTCTGAAATTTCACAAACATATCCAATCCACCAATGTGCATCGTAAATACATGCAACAAAATTTCCAGGACTAAGATCAGACAGTGAAACTAATTTGGTTGAGTTGTTGTTGTAACTCTCATTAACGTTTGCAATAAACGATGTATTGTCATTTGAAATACGACTGACACAAACCTGATTTACATTTACAGGTACAAATTTGTGATTACCGCGAGTACCTGCAACTGTGTTTCCAGTACTAAATCTTGATTGTCTTTAATATTGTCTACTTCATCACTATCAACATAAATAAATGAAATACCCGTGATACTTTCCTTGCAAAAATCATATAAATTTAAGGGCGTTAAAATTTGATTATCAATTGGCCGTTGAAGACTGGCACGTGCTGCTAAACGCTTCACAGTTCCTCCAATTCCATCACAGGGAGATTTTCCATGACTAGTTGCAAAGAAATTCCATTCTGCTCTAATACCATAGTCAGTATAATGGTGACATAAATTCATAAAATTTTTGAAGTTTTTGTACTGTGCAGCTGAACTATCACTGAAATAATGAATAAGTTTAAAAGATAAAAATGTTTTAAGTTCAGTTAATAATTTACTAAGAAATACATGAACAGAAATAGTATCGTGATGCATGCAATTACTGACAACACAATAACATTTACTTTTAAGTATGTCATTAAGTTTGTAGTAAACAACAAAAGGATGCAAAGTTGTTTGGCTGTTTTCCCAGTAAAACCCTTGAACAGCATCTTGCATAACAAATGAATATTTTTCAGAAAAATCCATCAAAATGATCAACTCATTTGATTTCAGTTCATTTTTCAATAATCGCAAATAGTTGTTTTTGGCAATAAAATGATGCTTAGATAAAATAGATACTTTTGAAATTAAATCATCTATGAAGTCGTCTACTGGTAATTGCAAAGATTCTAAAGTTTCACGATCTACTTTTATCCATTGCTTGA